>NC_135309.1:6597935-6906012 GCF_048772815.1 Callospermophilus lateralis | reverse complement strand
ATGGCATTTGCAAGTAAGGGTGGAGCTATAGAATATCATGCTATACTGGGTGAATAAGCCAATCCCAAATGACTAAAGGCCAAATATTTTCTCTGATGTGCAGATGCTAATTCACAATAAGGGGAGGGAGTAGTTAGGGAAAAAATATAGGTATTTTGCAATGGGTACAGGGAAGTGAAGGGAGAGGAAAAGTATGGAGGTGGGAATGATAGTAGAATGAACTCGACACTATTACCTTAAACTCTCATATATGACCAGTGTGATTCTACATCATGTACAAGCAGAAGAATGAGAAGTTATATTCTATTTATGTACCATGTGTCAAAATGCATTCTACTGTCATGTATAACTAATTAGGAAAACAACAAAAAGATGGTGATGGTGTTGAAGCCAAACATTCAGACCACATCATCTTAAAACTTGAAGAATAATTTTTCATCTCTTGCTAACACCTACCTTCTGTTATATGCCAATGTTCATTAAATTTAAACTTGTCTTAATACCTTCAAAAAGGAACATGTATTTTCTGTTGCTGTTAAGTTTAAATTAAAAAAATAATTCTAAACACAAAAGTGATTATGAAAATGTTAAGTAAATCAAATTTGCTACTTTAAAAAATGTAAGATTTCTCAAATTGGATTTTAAAAAATCTACCAGATTATAAGTGTCATATACAAATATAATGAAATGAAATGTTTTAAAACAAAGGAATGAAAAAATATAATAGACATACACTAGATCCCCTTTAGAAAAACTGGAACAGAAAACAATGCAGAACAATTAAAAACAAATGAAAAAACAAAGACATTTAGTGTACACAAAAACTCCAAGCACTACAAAGAAAACATTTCTAAATCAGAAAAGCTGAATAATGTATCCTACCTAAACAAATAGCAAAATAAAACAAAAGCACTGGTGAATACAGACCTTAGAGAACTTACTACACATGATTACAGAGAGACATATACAAAGCTGTTCATGGTAACAATGTTTGCAGAAGACTCAAAACAACTTAATTGTCCACAAAGATATAAATGGAAAAGTGATATTATATTTGTTAAATGAAAGCTAATTTTTAATAATTTAATTAGGTATATATGATAGCAAAATGCATTTTGATTCATTGTACACAATTGCAGCACAACTTTTTATTTCTCTGGTTGTACATGATGTAGCATCACACTCAATGTGTAGTTTCACATGTACCTAGGGTAATGATGTCCATCTCATTACACCATCTTTCCTGCCCCCCTGCACTCTCCCTACCCTCCCTCACCTTTACCCAAAGTTAGTCCGTTTTTTCCATGCCTACCCCCTCTGCATTTTAGACCAGCATCCACTTATCAGAGAGAACATTCAGCCTTTGATTTGGGGGGATTGGCTAAATTCGCTTGAATTTAACCAATCCATGACCTGCAAATACCATGATTTTATTCTCTTTTAATGCTGAGTAATTTTTCATTTGTGTGTGTGTGTGTATGTGTGTGTGTGTGTGTGTGTGTGTGTGTGTGTATAACAGTTTCTTTATCCATTCATCTATTGAAGGGCAACTAAATTGCTTCCACAGTTTACCTATTGTGAATTGAGCTGCTATGAACATTGATGTGGCTGCATTACTATACTATGCTGATTTTAGTCCTTTGGTATAGACTGAGGAGTGGGATAGCTAGGTCAAATGGTGGTTTCCTTCCATTTTTTTTAAAGAATCTCCATACTGCTTTCCAGATTGGTTGCAACAATTTGCAGCCCCACCAGAAATGTATCCTCGCCAGCATTTATTGTTGCTTGTATTTTTAATAACTGCCATGCTGACTGGTGTGAGATGAAATCTCAGAGTAGTTTTGATTTGCATTTCTCTAATTACTAGAGATGTTCATTTTTCATAATATTTGTTGATTGAATGTATATGTTCTTCTGAGAAGTGTCTGTTCAGCTTCTTAGACCATTTATTGATTGGGTTGTTTGCTTTTTTGGATTTATTTTTGAGTTCTTTATATATCCTAGAGATTAGTGCTCTATCTGACATGTGCATAGCAAAAATTTGCTCCCAAATGTAGGCTCTCTGTTCACCTCATTGATTGTTTATTTTGCTGAGAAGATGCTTTTTAGTTTGAGTCCATCCCATTTATTAATTCTTGATTTTATTTCTTGCACTTTAGGAGCTTGTTAAGAAAGTCAAGGCCTAATCTGACGTGATAAAGATTTGGACCTACTTTTTCTTCTGTTAGGTGTAGGGTCTCTGAACTAATTCCTAATTCCTTTATCCATTTTGAGTTGAGTTTTGTGCATGACTTTCACCTCTTTTGTTAAGTTGATTTCCAAGTATTTTACTTTTTTTGAGGCTATTGTGAATGAGGTAATTTTCCTAATTTCTCTTTCAGAGAATTCATCACTGATGTAGAGAAATGAATTTGATTTATGGGCATTGATTTTATATCCTGCTACTTTTCTGAATTCATTAATTAATTCTAGAAGTATTCTGGTAGAGTATTTTTGGATCCTCTAATTATAAAATCATGTTGCCAGCAAATAATGATAGTTTGAGTTCCTCCTTTCTTATCTGTATCCCATTCTTTTGTCTAATTGCTCTGGCTAGAGTTTCAAGGACTATGTTAAATAGAAGTGGTGAAAGAGGGCATCCCTATCTTGTTCCAGATTTTGGAGGGAATGCTTCCAATTTTTCATCATTTAGAATGATGTTGGCCTTGAGTTGAGAATTGATAGCTTTTACAATGTTGAGGTACATTTCTACTATTTTTCTCTAGAGTTTTGATCATGAAGGGGTACTCTATTTTGTCAAATTGATTCTCTGCATCAACTGATATAATCTTATGATTCTTATCTTTAAGTCTATTGATGTAATGAATTATATTTATTGATTTCCATATGTTGAAACAACTTTGCATTTGCTCCTTCTTACTCTCTGCTTTGTGGTTGCCATGAGGTAAGCAGCTGTCCTTCAAAATGTCCTTGTGCCCCAATGTTCTGCTCCACCTCTGGCCCAAGGCAATGGAGCTGGCTGTCCATGGACTGACACCTCTGAGACATGAAACGTTCTGCATCACCATAGCCCCAAAGCAATGCAGTCAGCCAAACATGGTCTGAGATCTCTGGAAAATGCAATGGTAGGCAACGGGAAGAACACTGCACACCTTCAATGTGGTGTAGAGAAAAGGATGTGTTTATGTTTTGGTCAGGATGAGAGGGAACTGCTCCCAAACAAAATATACATATTTTACCAGAAGTCATATCAGAGTCAGGCACCATTACTGGCTCAAGGATCCTATGGGACAGTTCCAGGGACAAACAACTATAATGGATTTCCAAATTGATAGTATGGTGGGAACTATAGCTGTAGTTATCTGAGGGCAATGGATGGTGGTTTGACTCTGGATGGCTACAGTCATGTCCAGTAGAATGGTGGAGATATTTTTGGAGCCAAGTGGAATGACTGCCTAAG
Source organism: Callospermophilus lateralis (assembly GCF_048772815.1). NCBI lineage: Eukaryota > Metazoa > Chordata > Mammalia > Rodentia > Sciuridae > Callospermophilus > Callospermophilus lateralis. The sequence continues at coordinate 6,902,552 of NC_135309.1, read as the reverse complement.
TAACCCAAATGCAAGCAGCCTCAGAATGACCCTCTGGAGGGTGAGAATCACTGTGTGGTGGGTGTGGGAGAAGAAGCAGCGCAGCGTCAGGAGGAGCCTGAGCTCAGACCAAGTGGGGGTGGGGGTCTCTTCACCCTGGAGCCTTCCTTTGACCAACCGTCTTGGCTCAAGTCCTTTGTGCTTCAAGCATTCCAGCCACACGTCACAAGGGCTAAACTCCAGTTCAGCCTTTGGTCGAAGGAGGAGCTGGCTTCTCAGCCAAGCTGCTCTGTGCGGACTAGCGTTGGACTAGGTGGGACTTGTGCCTAGTGACGAGCCCCAGGTGCCCTCCATGGGCAGTTTTTTGACCAAGTGCGGTCGCAGGCTGCGCCGCAGGGCCCTCTTGGGCCTTCACACTCCCCTCCGCGTCGCCAGGGAGGCTCCCTCTCCTCACAGGGACCACCCCGCTGCACCTGCCTCTCCCCTCAGCCCTGCCAGCAGGCGTTCCCTCCAGGATCCCCGACCTCGGGGGCCTCCTGCTGCTGGCAGGGACAGAGGCCGGCTCCTCTCTCGAGGGATCCTGCTGCCCATGTCCTGGGGGCCGTTCCCCAAAAAGCCAGTGCTATGGCCGAAGAACTTGCGCATGTTGGGGCCCTTGACAGCAGTAAGGGTCACCCCTCCTGGACTCAGGCCACTCCTCCTGCCTTCAGTTCCTCAGCTCATCCACCAAGCTGAGGGGCCCCTGACACCTGCTCGCTGCGCTGTTGGTGCATCTAAGGAAGGTGAGCTCAGGGCCCAGGAACCGCGAGAAAAAAGAAAGATCCACCAGGAGGAGGAGGAGAAGGAGGAGGAGGAGAAGGAGGAGAAGAAGGAGGAGAAGCTGAAGGAGGAGAAAGAAGAAAAGCTGGAGGAGGAGAAGGACGAGGAGGTAGAGGAGGAGGAGGAGGAGGAGGAGGAGGAGAAGGACGAGGAGGAGGAGGAGGAGGAGGAGGAGGAGGAGGAGAAGGAGGTGGAGAAGGAGGAGGAGGAGGAGAAGAAGGAGGAGGAGAAGAAGGAGGAGGAGGACACTCGGGGAGACCTCAGTGCCCTGGAGGGAAAGAGTGTTCCAGAGAGGGCCCAGGTGTCTCTCAGGAAGCTGTCACATGGGAGCCCCACCACCTGTAGCTCCCATGGCCCTGCTCAGGGAGTGCTCCTCCTGCCTCAAGCCCAGGGCCACTCAATGCTCCACAAGTGGTCCCAGGAGCATGTAGGTGAACTGGATCTGCCTGTCTCTCCAGCCTCCCAAGATGCCATCCAGGGAGAGCAGGGCCTGAAGCCGACCTGTGTTCTATCCCAGAGTTGGCCCTCACTAACTGCTGCTTCCAGGAGGCCAAATAAAAGGAAACGGCTCATGCCAGTGGCCCTGCCATCACTGATTTCCTGGCATCAGGATGGCCTGCCCCCACCCGCAAAGCGGCCACTTTTATGTACAAAAGGCACCCTGAGGAGGGTTCAGAGTGCCAGAAGTAACAACATGGAGCCTGAGGCAGAGGTCGCCCAGGGCAGAAGAGAGGCTCTGAGGGACTGCACCATCACTGTCCATGCGTCCTCCCCACCTGCAGGCCCTCCCTGGAATGCAGGCCCCCTCCCCCCACCCACTGACCCCTCCCCCATCCCAACCAACCTTGCCAGCAGGCAGATGGAATTCCAGCCTGGTGGGCCCCTGAACCTATCCATCCCTCCACCTTCCCCGTCATCTAATATTCCTCTGCCTCTTCCCTGGAAACCTCCCTCTCCCTTCAGCCCCAGTCCCCATGTTGGAGTTACCCCTAATGTGTTTCACCTTCCCACACCTCTTACCCAGGTCCCTTTCCCCTCCAATCCTACCTCTTCCAGAACGGAATCCCCAACCCCCATGTGTATCGATCCTCCTCCACCTTCCCCTCCTCCACCACAACCACCTCCTCCCCTTCCTTCTCCTTTTCCCCCTCCTCTTCCTTCTCCTCTTCCCTCACATTTTCCTCCTCCTCCTCCACCTCCTCCCCCTCCTCCTCCACCTCCTCCCCCTCCTCCACCACAACCACCTCCTCCCCTTCCTTCTCCTTTTCCCCCTCCTCTTCCTTCTCCTCTTCCCTCACATTTTCCTCCTCCTCCTCCACCTCCTCCCCCTCCTCCACCACAACCACCTCCTCCCCTTCCTTCTTCTTTTCCTCCTCCTCCTCCTCCCCCTCCTCCTCCTCCTCATCTACCTCCTGCTTTTCCTCTGCCTCCTTTTTCTCCTAATCCTTCTCCATCTTCTCTTCCTCTTCCTCCTCCTCCTCATCTTCCTCCTCCTCCTTCTCTTCCTCCTCCTCCTCCTTTTCTTCCTCCTCCTCCTTTTCCTCTTCCTCCTCCTCCTCCTTCTCCATTTCCTCTTCCTCCTCCTCCCATTCCTCCTCCTCCAACTCCTTTTCCTGCTCCTCCTCCTCTTCCTCCTCCTAATGTTCCCTCTCCTTTGGCTGCTCCTCCTGCTGCTCCTCTTCCTCCTCCTCCTCATTCTTTCCCAAGACCCACTCCTGTCCCTTCCACCCACAACCCCAATACCCAGGGCCAGCACTCCGTCCCTCCAACCCTCATAGCCACGTCATCGCCTTACCTTTCCCAGCATCCTGCTGTGCTGCCTGAGGACACGGCCATGGACACCACCCCGCCTTCCATGGCAGTCATTTTCCCATCTTCTGCATCAAGTGACAGCTCTGGCCCACCCCGCAGTGTCCATGGCCGTAGGCAGCGCAGGCAGCCAGCAAAGGGACCAGTCTTCCCCGGCCTCCCAACCCTTCAGTTCTCCCAACCCAACCCCAATCTGTCCCTTTCCATTGTCCCACCACCCACCCCTCAGCCTGCTTCAGGGAACCCTGCTGGACAGCAAAGAGCCTCTCTTCCCAATGCCCCCATGGTTACCCTGCGGCCAGTGAAGGTCCACTCACCGGCCTCCACCCTGGCACAGAAGGCCTCTGCACCACCAACCTCCCAGGCTGACAGTGAGGAGCTCATGGATACGACACCTCCTTCGAAGGCTGTCATGTTCTAGTCACCTGCTGCCTGACAAGTTCTTAGACTGACTCAATTTGGTAAGCATGGCAGACACCTCGACAGCTATTTCTATATTGTAGGCCTGGTGCCACATATTTGGGGTTTCATTTCTGCTTGCTATTTCTTCCCAATGTTACTTTTGAGGTAAAATGTGCTTTGCAAAGGTTGGCTTTTGACATAATAGCTGAAGACTCAATCACCAATGAAGCAGCATATGTGTGTATATGCACGCACTCACGCACACACGCACACACACACACACACACACACACACCAGAAATGCCACAGTCTTTGTCTCTAAATTTTAGAAGTAGGCAAATTTGAAAATTTTCTAAAACTATAAAGGAGACTAAAGAGATGTGATAAGTGTATGAACTGTGGGATCCTGGACTTAAATCAAGCATGGAGGATGACAACAGGACAACTAACAAATTGGGCTGTAGACTGGAGGAATGTCTTGTGTCAAGGTTAGTTTCCTGAATGTAGGAATTTTTCAGGGTTATGGGAGAGAATGTGCTATCCTGGACTACTTTTCAAGAAAATTGAACAACTGGGCCTGGGCTCCCACACCAAAAACTACATTTTTGATAAAAAGGATAAATAAATTAACAGGCTCCATCTAAATGTCAATATGCGGAAATCTTAATAACAGTGTTTAGGAAGTATGGTGATTAAATATGTATTTTTTTTTTCATGGATAGCAAACATAGATGGAGAATGGGAGGAGAAGAACACACAACAGCTTCAGAATAGGGCTGTTTGGAGAACATAAACTACATTGGGGGGGACTGGCAAGCCACAAGATTCTCACTAAAGCTGTTCATTAAGTCTCGCATTTGGACAGGTAATAGCAAGATGTCTAACAAGTCTATGCTCAGAAATTCTTACCTTATGAGGGACATAAAGTTAAAACAAGAAGAAGGAAGCGGGAGAAGATAAATCCTTCCAGGTCATCCCCAGCGACCTACTTCCTCCAGCTAGTTCCTACCTCTCAGAAGTCTATTCAGAGCCCTCATAATCCAACCATTGCCTAAAAGCCCCACCTTGAACCTTGCTGCACTGGGAAACATGCTATTAACACATGAACTCTGTGGGGACATTCCAGATACAAATGATAATGGATAGATCTTCCTGCTCATTTTAATATTGTACGTACTTTTAGTTGATTGTTTTATTTTTATTTTTTTTCCAGTCTGAAGAACCTTTGAGCCAACTGAAAGTCTTTCATACTTCAACATGAAGAATAACATCTTCATCTAACACCTGAAGATGAAGAGCTGGGGATGAAGCACTGCTATTATTCTGCTGGAAAGATCTGATTATGAAGTGTTGGAAGTAACACAGTTTACTGCAGAGTCAAAGACAGTATCATCCCTGTTGATATTATAGAAGTTTATTGGGCTGGAGTGGATCTCAGGGGTGATTCACTTGCCAAGCAAGTGTGAGGCCCTGGGTTCTTCTTCCAGAATCTCTAAAATGAACCGAAAAAGCTCATCTTTACATGTATATATTATGTCAATTCTCTTTTTCATCCTCCATCATATAGATGTATGTAGTATTATCATTTATTTCTAGTTGACTATGTGCCCCATGAAGAATAAACTGTATTTAGTTGATTTCCTGTCCCCGGGTATTCAGTGTTCATGCAAATAGATAAGAATATGAATGGCTAATGGAAGAGAGAAAGTGGAAAGGAAAGTTTTGTGTTAAATGTAGATAATTGATTCAATGTTGGAGATGTTTACTGGAAGGAACTGAGAGCCACCTATTGAAACAAGACACTCAGTGGCAAGCTTGCAATGCATTTTGGAGTTCACAGAATTTTAGGGCCATAATGGGAGGGGTAGATGAATATATAAACCAGTTTCAGAATTTAAGTGACTCTCCAAACCAAGCTACATCAACACCATAGCATGTGCTCAGAAGTAATTGAAGAGATTCATACATATTATTGCACAGTTGAAATTGTACTATTTATTCCTTTACTCTGCATCTCTAGTAATTGTGTAATTTATTTACTTCAGCTCAAACAATAATCTTAATTTTACATTTGTAATCCCTCAGGAATTTCACTTTCTGTTCTTTAAACTAACAGGAAGAGTTCTGCTACACACACACAAAAAAAAAAAAAAAGAAAAAGAAAGGAAAAGAAAAAGAAAGAAAGCTACAGTGCAACCAGCTTTGATTAACATTGCAATGGGAGGGGTAGATGAACATATAAACCAGTTTCAGAATTTAAGTGACTCTCCAAACCAAGCTACATCAACACCATAGCATATACTCAGAAGTAATTGAAGAGATTCATACATATTATTTTACAATTTCAACTGTGCAAGACAAACATGATCTATCATTATTCTTAATACTAGTGAGAAAACAGGCTGACAAAAGTTCATTGAACTGTGAAAGTTCACAAAGTCAATAAATCATGCAACTGATATAGAAACTGTTTTTAATTGTACATAAATAAACTTAGAAGAGCCTTACAATCCTGCTAAAATACTTAGTTTAAAAACTTTTCCAAAGAGTTTGTGAAGAAAGATCAAAAAAACTTACTCTACACAAATAAAGAAATGTCCATTTTTCAGTGTCTAGTAAGCCCAGGCCTTTTTGAGCTTGTTCCCCATTTATTCTGAATAATTCTATGTACAATAGAACCCATAGGATAATGTTCAGGTTGAAAAAGAGGGTAGAAATTTTAAGACAAAACAAAACAAACAAAAAACGCCACTAAATATTCAAGACAATAATGCTGAGGTCTTCAAGTATCATGAATAAGATGATTTGGGGCAAAATTGTAGTAAATTTTAATTTTAATATTAGAGTTTTAGTCAGGTTTCTATTGCTCTGATGAAATACCTAAGAAAAACAACTTAGAGGAGGAAATATTAATTATGGATCACAGTTTCAGAGGTTTCCATCCATGGTCACTTGGTTCCCTTGTTTCTAGGAGTGTGGTGACGCAGAACATCATGTTGTGATAGAAAAAAATCTCCTGGTGGCCAGGAAGCAGGGGCAGGGGGAGTAGTGAGGGACAAGATGGTCATGCCCCCAATGATTGTTCCTCCAAGATTTTCCACCACCTCCCAACAGCTCCACCAATTGGGAACCAAACCTTCAACTCATGAACTTTGGGTGACAGGGTGTTTTAGTCAGCTTTTTGTCACTCTGATCAAAAGACCTGACAAGAACAACTTAAGCAAGAAAAAGTTTATTTCAGCTCAGGCTTCCAGTGGTTTAGTCTATGGTTTGCCAACTCCACAGCTCTGGGCCCAAGGTGAGGCAGAACATCACAGCAGAGGATATGACAGAGGGAAGTAGCTCAGGACTCAACAGCTGGGAAGCCAAGAGAGCTTTGCTCACCAGGGCCAAAATATAAACCCAAAGACATTCCCCAAGTGACCTACTTCCTCCAGCAACACCATATCTGTTTACAGTTACCATTCAGTTAATCCATATCCGTAGGTAATCCACAGATTAGGTCACACCTGTAATAATCGGATCACTTTACCTCTGAACATTCTTGCATTATCTTACGTAGGAGCTTTCGGGAATAGGGGCAGTGAATCTATTATGGGTTTGTTTGAGCCATATCGAGGCAGAGAGGCTGCTATTCTGAGAGCTCTAGGTAAAGTTCCACTGATTCAAGACTGCCCAGATTATGCTGACACCCTGCCCATTGGCTCCATCAGCCCTAGCTTCAAACAGAGAATCCTGGAAGTGGCGAAGGTGAGTGTAACCTGCTAAGCCCCAACCAAGTTGTCTTTGCCATCTTCCTCCTGGTTTCCTCAGGAAGTCCTTCACTAGGAATCCCATTGTTGTTTCCACCCCATTTAAATAAAGCACTTAGGCTCCATTTTGTTGTTAGATCTAATCTCCCTCAGAGCTGGATCATCCTGCCGATCCCCCACTTTTCACTTATTTTTGTGTCTTGTCTTTATTTCTTAGATTTCTCATATCTTTAGTATTTATAATCCTCCCCTAGTTCAGGGAAACTGGGTGAACATCATGCAGGCCATGATAGGGGGACACCATATATCCAGAAAATTATAAGAAGACATTTAAAACCTAAACTATTATAGTATGCAAGGTGGCTTAGGGTTGAAAGAAAAGGATAAGAGTGGGGTGACTGAATTTTTCTTTTGAAATAAATGGTTCTTGGCCAACAGAATGTATTTATGAATGGTTTGGCATGTGCTTTACTGAGATTATATATGAAGTGGGAAGAGGTATAGATGGGATAGCTAACTTACTATTTGTTAGGCATAAATAGATTATTAGCCAGTTTGACTAATCCTGGATCCCTTTGAAGATTCTAAAATCTAATCATTATCTTATTTTTGTAATAGATATCTGCTGAACATGACACAATGAAACAATAACTTCAAACTGTCAGAGACACAATTGCTTATAAGCTATGGGCTCACCACTTACTGAGAATTACCTTATATGTAGTGAAAAGTCGATAAATGTGAGCCCAAACAATCCTAAGATGAGAAGCATAAAAGTACCCATGACTGATATAATCCAACTTTCTTTAATTTTATTGGAAGGACAGGGTATTGGTTAGAATGGCTTTTTCTGGCTATCAGAATTATACTAGTTCTAGGCCTTGGAGACAGATATGGAATGCTAAAGTAGTAAGGCAAAAAGCAAAGCGCAGTAGAGCATGATGGCCACACACCTGTAACCCCAGCTGCTTGGGAGGCTGAGGCAGGAGGATGGTGAGTTCAAAGGCAGTCTCAACAACAGTGGGGTGCTGAGCAACTCAGTGAGACCCTGTCTCTAAATAAAACACAAAATAAGGCTGGGGATGGGGCTCAGTGGTCAAGTGCCTCTGTGTTCAATCCCTGTACCCACTCCCCTGCCACCTCCCCAAGAAAAAGCAAAGGGTAGACTTTAAAAGTATATAAGCTATTCAATAATGGTGAATGGATGAATTTGAGAGGATTCTAAGGACTGTATTGAAAGTACATGTTGAAGTCACATTCGAAGGTCATTAAGGACCATATTAAAGCATTTAGCCTTGATATAGAAAGCATGGTTATTTGAGGAAAAAGCAAAGCATGATGAGAGTTATGCATTAAGAAGAATGGTCTGCAAGCAGAAATAGAAATTGGGTTGAAACAGAGGGAGTGCAGAAAATGGGGCAAACACCTCACAGCATCGCACTACAGAACTTAAGGTAAGAAGTAATAGATCAGAGCTTTCCATCTAGACTCTATTCTGAACTTCCTTTTGCTTAATCACTGAGCTATCATCACATCTTCCTAGGAACTGCCTTTTCTTAAAAGGGATACATAATAACTCTACCTTTAATATAGAGGCTCTCATCCTTGAGTGTGTGCAAGGATCTGAAGATCCTTTCAAATAGGTATATACAGGATGTCACCTTCAGAAATTCACAAAGGGAGTTCTAGGATAGGACTCATGGAGTTGTCACTAATTCCCCAAGCAACTTGTTATGGTTGACCCATGAAATCATAACCTGAAAAAAATTGATTTAAGAGTTTTAAAACAATTTTTCTCTACTATATTTTCTCTGTAAGATATGGTCCAAAAATAACTAATTGCAAATGTTGTCTCATTGAACTTTGGACCTTTTCTATTTATGATAGTCAGCTTTGCATTTCTTTAACCTGAGGGCTCTCAAGTTTTATCCTTGAGACAGTAAACTTATAAAATGTTCTATTTCGCTCCACACTCTTGGAGTTTCCAATCCATGATCAGTTGGCTCCATAGTTTTGGGCCTATGCAAGAGAGCATATCATGTAGCAGAAGCATGTAGCAGAGCAAAACTGTTCATCTTGTGGCTAGGAAGTAAAATAGAGGGAGACAGAGGAAAGGACTGGAGCCTCATTATTGCATTCAAAGGGCACTTACCCTAAAGACTTAAAGACCTCTTGCTAAACCCCATGTCTTAAAAGACTTACTCTCAATAGAGCAATACTAGAGAGTAAATAAACCTTTGGGTAACACTTAAGATCCAAATTATAGAACTATTTAAAAGTATTGATTGTAAATGAACAAATTATTAAATCAATCATCTCATGTCATAAATAAGAAAATATTCATAAATTGAAAAGGTTTAGTACTACCTGTAACTCATTGTCCTTAAGAATTTGCTAGTTTGTGCGGAGATCTAGATTTTCATGTCATATTTGTCTCCTTTCATCATTCTTCTCAGGAACACAGAATTATTCAGATTTCATGTAAGAGTTGGAAATAGACTGTGTTCACTTGCCAATGAATCCACTGAATGCTTTCTGTAAATTTAAAATAAAGCTAACAAGAAATGCCACCCCTTACACTATTGAATCTTGGCTTCCCACACTTAATCACAAAACACACATGTGATGGAAATTCTCAGTGTTCAGGCCAGAATCCCTTGGTTTCTGGGTACTTTGCTTCCTTCAGCTCACATCTTCAACTTGTTTGGGAGGAATGTCCTTGAATGATCAGAGACCTCTTGCCCACAAACATGAGGAACCACAGGTGGCAGGGCATTTACATTCTTCTAGGATAGTTCTTAGCCAGTGACTGACTCATATGAAATTAAGAAAACCCAGACCCCTCACTAAACTTGGGAAAAATTTTGAGTGCTGATCTGCAGTTTAGGACTTCCATGTGGGATCAGACTAAAGAGGAGATGTTGCCTGTAATCTCACCTGGTTGGCTTCCTTCCATTTCATACCCTATTTTCTCCATTATATGTTTCTCCTGAGAACACATCCTTGGTGAATGACATGTAGAAAGGGTCCCTGACTTTACATCTGTGGGTAGGGATTTATTAATGAAGTTTAAATAGGGAAGTCCTTTTATTCCATCCACCTAACTCTAGATTGCTTTCACCAGACCCTAAATCCTCCCATTATTTACTCCTATGATTTAATACTAAAGATAGATTTGATGGAAATGCAACATGTTGCCAGTTAAAGATGAAAATACTTTGATATTTTTTTTATTTGTCAGTTTCATCATATAATTATCTCAGAAGAGTCACAACTGAGAACAGGCTCATATTTGAGAGGTGTCCAGGAAAGTCTGGCAACGCTGACAAGTTTGTCTGCAAATTTCCTTTTTTCAAAATCGATCAAACTCAATGGCTTCAGATATGCCTCTTCAACACTTAGGAGAAGATCTGTTAGATATAAATCATAAAGAAACCATTTGATTTTATCCATTCATCTACTGACGGGCATCTAGGTTGGTTCCACAGTTCAGCTATTATGAATTGGGCTGCTATAAACATTGATGTGGCTGTATCCCTATAGTATGCTGCTTTTAAGTCCTCTGGGTATAGACCAAGCAGAGGGATAGCTGGGTCAAATGGTGGTTCCATTCCCAGATTTCTAAGTAATCTCCATATTGCTTTCCATATTGGCTGCACCAATTTGCAGTCCCACCAGCAGTGTATGAGTGTACCTTTTTCCCCACATTCTCACCAAAACTTGCTGTTTTTGTTTTCATAGTAACTACCATTTTAACAGAAGTGAGATGAAATCTTTTTTTTTTTTTTTTTTTTTTTACCAGCAGGCCATTAATCATTTATTCAAAGTTATATATTTATATGTGTTTGCATAATTTTTAATTTATAGTTTTTTTGATTAGTAAGATGAAATCTTAGAGTAGTTTTTATTTGATTTCTCTAATGGATTAAAAAAATGTGGCATATATACACATGAAATATTACTCAGCAATAAAAGAGAATAATATCATGGCATTTGCAGGTAAATGGGTGGAGCTGGAGACGATAATGCTTAGTGAAGTTAGCCAATCCCCCCCAAAATAAATGCCAAATGTTTTCTCTGATATAAGGTGACTGACTCATACTAGGGTAGGGAGGGGGAGCATGAGAGGACCAGATGGTCTCTAGATAAGGGCGAAGGGTAGGAGCGGAAGGGAGGGGACAAGGGGTTAGCAACGATGCTGGAATGTGATAGGAATCATTATCCAAAGTACATGTATGAAGACATGAATTGGTGTGAACATACTCGATATACAACCAGAGATATGAAAAATTGTGCTGTATATGTGTAATACGAGTTTTAATGCATTTCGCTGTCATTTATTATTTTAAAAAATCAAATAAAAACCTCATTTGATATTAGTGATCAAAATCTACTTAAATCAAGCTCTATCCATGGTATAAATGCATTTCTTAGGCAATTGATCAAATAATTATAAATTTCTAAATATATATGATCAATGCAAGTCTTTTAAAAACTAAGCAATTTTTCATTATATGTCTTAGTTTTCATTCAAGTCTTTTCCCAACTACATCACTTTTCTGGCTCTTCCAAGGATCTTATTTGAGCTAAGGTTGGAATTGATCCCTTTCCTTACAAATGCCTCCTAAGTGTGCTGAAATCTATTGCCTACCAATGTTTGTCTATTTACTTTACCACTACTTTCTAATTCCTATGCCTTTCTTGGATGTTGACTTTCTGGAATTGTACTGTCATCCTGTGATTGATATGACTGCTGATGCTTTCCTGGATTCACTTGTCACCATGGCCCAAATACATATCCAAATAAAGACTCCCATGCCATCTACCCACTAGTATGGGATCAGAGGTCTGATCTCCTTGTCTCTGCACCTGATATTTCTGGCTCCATTCTCCAGAACTGTAACCTCCAATCAGATAATTCCTCTATGGCTTACAGCTCAAGACCAGTGTTTCCTGAAGTGAGATCTGTGGAAAGCTGGTAGTTGAAGATAATTATAGGTATTACATGAAAACAAAATTTTGGGTAAAGAATCTCAATATAAAATACATTTGAGAAATGTCAATTTAAACTATTTGAAGGCCAACTCTTTTAGTCTCCATATCCCAGATATGCCTGAAACCCCACAGTAAACACAAGCAAGGATCCCACTGAAACATGCCAACCAAAAATAGGAGTTTAAACTGAAAACAGAAATATTGAAACATGGAACTCTCATTCTTGCTACATGTTTCTCAAACTTAATATATTACATTTAATTTTCATTTTAAAATTTCTGAATTACATAAGCAATTCAAAGCAGCTTTCACATTTACAAATAAAAGTCTCCTTTCTTGGACGTAGAGAAACTGAAATCTCTTACAGGAATTTTGGATTTTTCTATTTCCCTTTATAATTCCAACAGTCTTTTTTTGTGTGTGTTTAAAGCTCTGTTGTTAGATTCATAAAAATTTAGTACTATTATTTTCTCTTGATAAATTTGTTGTTACATTATGAAGTGACTCTATTTATCCAGATAATACACTGTTTAGAAATCTAATTTACGCAAATGTAGTAATCCAGATTTATTTTAATATATATCTATATGCATATGTTTTTACCATCCTTTTATTTGAATCTATGTTTGCATTTATTTTAAGAGGCTTCTTTTAAACAAAAAATGGTTCACCATTTTAATTTTATCCAATCTGACAATATCAGTTTTTATTTTATTTGGCATATACACCACTAAAGTTTAATGTTATTTCTGGCATGATTGACTTCACATCTATCATCTTGCTATTTGAATGTTATTTATCTTATTTGTTCTTTGTTCCTTTTTCCTTTTTTAAAATTTTTCTGGGTTGATTTGGGTTTTTAAATGATAATGCCATTTTATCATCTATGTTGACTTTTAAGTAACTACTTTTTATTTTGTTATTTTAGTTGTTACATAATCTGTGATATATATCTTGAAATTATCACATTCTGCCATCAAAGGAGAAGCAAGTTCACATATATTTTAATGACCCACAGTTTAGTTCCTTTACACTCTGATGGGATTTGTGGCTGCTACTGTCATATATTTTAATTCCATAAGTTTTTTTTTTTAACAACTGACAGCAGAATGTACTACAATTCTTATTACACATATAGAGACAGTTTTTCATATCTTTGTATAAAGTATGTTCACGCCAATTCATGTCTTTATGCATGTACTTTTTTTGCATTACAATTCTTATTACACATATATCCCACAATTTTTCATATCTCTGGTTACATATAAAGTAGGTTGAAGTTCCAATTAGAGTCATGTACTTTAAATAATGATGTTCATCACATTCCACATCCTTGCTAATCCCCTACCTTCTTCTCCCTTTCCCTCCCTCCCCTCTTCCCTATTTAGAATTCATCTATTCCACAAGTTTTATATACCACACATTACACTACTAATATTTTTGTTTATACACAATCTATAAAATTTTAAGTAAAATGTCCTTTCTATTTAGTTATGAACTTACTGTTTCCCGTGTGAATTCATCTATTTTTATTCCTATAATAAACTACCTGGGGCTGAATACTTATAAATAAAAGATGTTTATTTAGCTCAGAGTTCTGGAGGTTGTGAAAGTCCAAGATGGGGTGGCCCCAACCCATTGGTTCAGGCTCTGATTAGGGCTAAATGGAATATGGCCTCATTGGGAGACTGTGGGAGCAAGAACTTGCACAGCAAAACTGGAAACCAGAAGAGGGGAGGGGCAGTCTTACAATCTCCCACTAGGTTCCAAACCTTAAGAGTGCCACCATTTCTCAACATTGCTACTGGCGAGCAAATTCCCTATATATGAACCTCTGGTAGAAAAAGAAAAAATCATATCCAAATCAAAGCACAGTGGTCTTTGTGTATGTAGTTTTCTTGATGTTATGTTTCTTACGCTTAAAGAACTTTCTTTCACAATCCTTGTAAAATTAGGCAGCTCTTGATGAACTCATTCAGGCTGTGTACTTCAGAAGTACTATCACATCTTTATTTATTTAAGATTTTTGTAAGATATCAGAAATCTATTCCAATCCTCTTCTGAATTTTTTTTGAACATAATGAAACTTTCCTCTGGCTACTTTTAAGATTTTTCTCCTCATCACTGATTTTAACCAATGCTGTTATGACATATTTGATATAGTTTCTTGTAATAGGGATTATCATGCTTTTGGATTTGCAGTATGGACTTTTTAAAAAGATTTTAAAATTTAAAAATTTGTCAGGTGTCAATCTAAATATTTTGTAAAATCTAACATCCATTAACTTTTCAAGTACTTTTCTGAACTTTTTCACTCTTCCCCAGACTTTAAATTCACATGTGAGGTCAATAACACTGTCCCACAACTCACTGGTCTGGAGTTCTGTTCCGTTCTTTTTCATTTGTTGTTTTCTTTAGAATAGCTTCTATTGCTATATTTTCAAGTTCACTAAGATTTTCTTCTGCAATGTCAGTCATTAATAAGAGCCAACATATTTTTCATCTCTGTCTTTGCACTTTTCATTTCTAACACTTGTATTTAGGGCATTTTGATATTTTTCATGGTGCTACTTAACATATTCAAAACTTCTTTGGCTTCTTCAATGGACAAAATATAGTCAATAATTAATTTTAATAATTTTATATATTGATTTAGTCATTCATGTTTATTCCACATCAGTCTATTGTTAAAATTTTCCCTTGACTACACACAATGTTTTCTTGCTTCTGAGCATGTGTGAAATTTTTCAGTTCATTCGGGCAGTGTGATTTTACTTGGTTGAATGTGGAATATTTTTTCTCTCATACATACAAAAACACACACGCAAGCTTTATTTTGGAGGGCAGTTTGACTTTCTCTAGATCTGTTTCTATTCTGTATTATTTGGAATTAGAGCCACATGTGGTCTAGGCCACAGACAGAACACAGCGTGCATTCTTCATCATGCACTACAATCTTGAAGTTAATTTAGTCAATAAACTGGAAGAACTGTGCTTCTAACCTATTTTGTTTCCTATTTCTTAGGGATTACTGTCCTTAAGTACCTGATTTTCAATATCTTCAGAATCATTTTATGTGTTTATTGTTTTTTAAGTTGTTTCAGACAGGAGAGTAAATTTGTCTCTGTTATTTCTCCTCAATGAGAAGTCTCTACCTAATCACCTTAATAAATATAACACACTAAATTTAACATCCCATGGAATAAAGCAGTAGCTCCCCAAAAGACACTCTTTTAATGTCCACTCTCATAGAAAGCATGGGAGCTTAGAAATCAAAACACTATTTATGAGTTCATTAATTATCATGAGTGTTTATGATGCTTTTTGGATGTTTATAAAGATTATTAATACATTTACTTAACAAAAACCTGGGAGTAACACAAATTATATTAAATCTTAATGAATAAGTAAAACCAATAATTTAGTGTTTTTACTAAATAAGTTCCTTATTTGTGATCATATTAAAAAAATGGAAAATAATTGATACCAATATCTATAAAGTTTAATTTTAGTCTAATGCTTTTTAAACAATTTGAGCCCAAATTTTAGGTGTTTTAGTTGTGCTAGAATCAATAGAATATTTAGAAAGATAATAAGCAAAAATGAAATTCTTATAATTATCAAATAATTGAAAACCTTAAAAAATCAGAATATTTTAGAAATTTTATAATAATGATATACAATGTTATAGATAAGAAAACAAGTAATTTGGTAAATTTCCTAGACAAATTATGATTTACTAATATTAGTAACAATTACATGTTATATAATTGAATTATTTTGCATAACTTTGGATATCTTCATTTATCTAAATTACAAATATGCTGTCTCAGGGTAGATAATTATGTCAAATTCAATTCAGGAAGATTATACAATTAAAAGTTGACTTCATTATTTTCTACTAGCTCATAAAATTACCAAAAATTACAGAAATTATGAAATTGTGAGATATTATCTTTTCAAATTTTCCTTTTTACTTGTATTTTATCTTTCAGTTTTAGCATCTCATTTCAATTACATATCTGAAAAATGTGACTTAAACAATGTAAAAAATCTTCCTCAAGTTCACATACCTAGTAATTATTTGAAGAGTTGTCTTTTTAAAAATATTAATATATTTAAATATTTATATTTATATAAATATTTATTTATATAAATATTTATATAAATATTTATATATTTAAATATATTAATATTTAAATATTAATTTATAATATCTATTTCACATACATATTATCATTAAGAAGATTTTATACGAACCCACTTCCTATTCTGTACTGTTCATGAATTTAGCTGTAGGTTAAGTAAATATACTAACATTCATGTGTTATGCTATTGTAAAATGTATAAAAATAAATTTAAAACAAATATGGTAAATATAGAAAATTTAAATTTCCAAAATGACCAACTTCCTTGTGTTTGATTTTCTTGAATAGTCCATGGAGTCCATGATCCCCATTTTTTTTGACCCCTGTTCAGGACAATAAGAAGCCAGTGCTTGTTCAATATGTCCCTTATTAGGGTTGTGTAGTTGCATACTAATGTATACTCATATTCATGCCAAAGCTCATAAGAAATCCATGAACTAAAATGTATATTATCTTATAATAATGGAACAGAAAAGGACATAAAGTAAAAACAGAAACCAATACAAAGTATGGGCTTTAGTTTATAACAGTGTAAAAACACTGACTAGTTAATTGTGACAAATGGCCACACTAGAGAAGACATTATCAATGGAGATTATTGGAGTGACACACTGTTTCTGTTCATGCAAATATTGTAACGTAGACAAAGTTTATCAAAAAAAACCAATCAGTGAATACGGCACAGTTCCTTTAATTGACAAATGTCAGATGTTGTCCTAAAGGAGTGAGTGAATAGAAAATGAAAAGGAGAACATTTCAGTTTTAAATTCCTAAAGTGAGAGGATGAAGAGAACTTTGTCAAGAATGCAAATGAAAAGCACACAGTACACAAAGAACAATGACAAAGATGTTTTAAATAAACCACAAAGAAAACAAAGATTAAATATATGAATAATTGAGAATCCTAATGAAGTGCATGGAAGAAATAGGCCAGAAAAAGGGATAAAATATCAGGAAAAACTGTGTTTTCTAACTTAAAATGGATATTGAGAGCATCTTTCAAACACCTAGCTTCATTAAGTGCAAGTTAGACAGAAGATAGTTCACACTCAGAAATATCAAGTGAGAATTTTGGATTCTGTAGTGAAGTAAAAATCTTACAAAATATCCCAAGCAGGAAATAGACCTTTAAAGCTTATAAAATTGAAAAAAAATTAAATAAGTCTTCTTGTCTGCAACACTAAGTATTTTGAAATCCCAGAATTCTATAGTCAAGCAAGATGTCTTTCTTCTGTGAAGTCAATGAAAATATTGCCCAATATACCACTGTGCAAAAGAATGAAGAATGTTTTATAACAAAATGGAAACGCTCAACAGGATAGAAGACATCAATAGCTGCATGGAATCAGTTTAATGTGAACATTTTTATAGATGTGGCCAGAATCATAGAGGCCTCCATGGGTAAAGCTGTAAAAACACAGAAATTCACATATATGAGTAGAGAACAGGAGGTACACTTTTCGTCTTTGCACTGCCAGTGCCCACATTTAACAGGGAGTGCTCCTAAGAGGGAAGTTTTCTGTTCCAACATTATTTATTTTCCAAAAGTCAAAGAACAACCCAAAATGTAACCCTTACTACACAAGAGAAATTTTATATACTGTATTTAAATATGTTTATTTGTATTTGAAACTGAAGGAATTGATTAGGAATAATAATATTGGATAAGAGATTAACTCTGACAGTGCAAATATATATAGGCCTTTCCATTTACATAGGGTAAAGAGAAAAGGAAAAAAATCTATAAATACTAAAACATTGATTATACAATGATCACATTTTTATGTCAAACAAAATGAGAATTCAGCAAATCACAATCTGTAAATAATTGTAGTTGCAAGAAAAATAGGAATTATTTTAATTTTTGGAAAATTAGAAAGCATGTTGCATGGGTAAATCTGGAGCTGGCAATTGTTACATGGAATATAGCTAATTAAGGTAATTGTTGGAAATATAAGTCATGATTGCTGGGGATGTTTTCTCCCCAAAACTGTGAAAAATAGATTGAATAAGTCAGAAAAGCAAATCAAAATCATTGATGTAAATAAAAGAGAATACCAGGAAATTCTCCATACTCCAAAAATAAAAAATATGGAAGATAGGAAAGTGAAAAAAACAAAGAAAAAAAAGAAGAATTAATTTGGGAAATCTATTCTATAGGAATCCTTATGGTTATTATAGAGGTAAAAACTGAGAAATATATTTTTTCCTGAAAGTTTATTACTTATAGTCTATTTCCTTTGCAAACTTTATTACATATGTATGACTACTCTCTCTCTCTCTCTCTCTCTATATATATATATACACACACACACACACATACACACACATATTTAAGTTTCTAAGTATAATTACTTTTTAACATAAAAATTATTAAGTGTTAAATATTATTTATGGGGCATGTTTTATATTTTTATTGTATATTTTGATATATAGAAATTCCTTTCAAAGGAAGCCACATCCAGCAATTCCTTTTTATGATTTTTATCTGTTTTTTTTTTGTTTGTTTTTTCAATAAAGAAATCCATTCCTTGTTTACAGTTGTGAAACGATTTTTCCTTCTTAAAATTATACGGTTTCCTTTCATATTTAGATTTTAAATCTATATAGAATTAATGTTTGTTTATAATATATAGAAAAATTTAATTCTCACTTTACAAAGAAAGAATGGATGATAATCAGTAACTCCAAGACAACATATTTAGAAATCTCTTGCCCATTGACCCCCTTATATGTGATTGTGTAGGAGTGAGTTCCTTGTGTATTTGAGTCTGTCTATGATACCTCTGTTCAGCTACATTTGTCTATATATCTTTGACCAACCTTGTACTCTTAATAATTATAACTTCATCATAAATCTTGATATTTTGTACTGAGATTCCTCCCTGTGTATTCTTACATAAAATTACCTTAGATACGGTTAGTTCCTTTTACTTCCCTCTAAATTTAGGTTAAAATAATTAATTTAAGTAAATATACATGTATACACACAAATTCACATACTATTGGATATTACTATTAAACAAGTTTGGAAGAATTTTTGTTTTGATTATTGACTATTTGAGCTATGAACCTGTATTTCCACCATTTATTTAACTTTTTAAATCTTTTTAGGTATATTAAAAAATACATTTTTACAGCTTTTTAGAGTAAGTTTTCTAGACGACTTCTATTATTGCTGTCATTCAAACTGGGGTTTATTTTTTTTTCATTATTTTAAATTCCATATATTTTTGCACTAGTGGTTTTGATTTTTGTTAAGCCCATATCCAACAGTCTGCCTAAGCTCTGTGATTAATTCTAATAATTTATTTATGTATTCTATCAATGTGTCTTCATTCATAATGATCATGATCTATACAAAATAACTGAATTTTGGTTGTTGATTTTTTTTTGCTTTCATGTGCGTATGATTTACTTCTTTGCCTCTGTACTGAATATCTAATTTTGAACAGTTATGGTAACAGTCACATATTTCTAGTTCTTAACATTAAAGGGAATATTGTCAATCTTTCACTATGAAATATTGCTTACTATAGTTTTTTGTAGATAGACCTTATCAGATTAATGTATAAAATATTAAAACATTTCTTCAAAGAAACGTGGAATCCAAAATAAAAAAATGACCAATAAATCATGAGTAATGGTGTTTCTGCCAGAATAGAAATGATAAAAACTATATAGTTGCTATAGTTACTACTTTAAATGATAGATTGTGGAAAATTGTTCTCTCGTTAATTGGTTTTTAGAAATGACATGGACAAATTTCTAGAAAGTATACCTGTAAGTATGGTTTCTAGTGACTTAAACAGGTTTTTCAAAAATGACTTCTTAAAGCCTCATCGAGATTTTTTTATGTTAGACAATTTAATCTATAGAATTTCAGGTCCTCATCCCTAGATTAGGGGGTCTTCCCACTTGAATAAATGCTGGCAGTAAGCAGGAAACATCACAGAAACTCCGATATCCTCCTTTGCAAACTAACATTCCATATATTTACTAATTAAAAATACTTAGAACATCACTTTTTGTTGAAGTCTGTACAAGGTTTTGGGTGAAGTCCAGAATCTAAGAATATTTTTAAAATCTTTAAATAACTTACAAACTAAACTTCTTGTGTCCAAGAAGAATAATTTAAGTATAGGTGATCTCTAAAGGAAACACATTATTGAAAGTGGAAATTTCTGTTTGCCTAATGAAAATAAATCAGAGTGTGCTACTACTAATTGTGTCAGTGATGACTGTGTCAAATAGATCTTTAAAAATACATGAGCAATCTACTCCTATTAAGATTATTTTTGAATACTTCTAGCAGGAGCACTTCTGTTTACACTTCTGTTTAAACCACAGTTACTCCCATGATTATTACTCCTAGCATAATTTTCTGTGTGTTTGGAGTCTTTATGAAATAGAGATTAAATAAGTTAGTTATGGGAGCAAAAAGGAAAACTACTTTTTGGAACACAGTAGCAGAAAAAGAATCTGCTTCCAGCTACTTCACTTCTTAAATTTATTTCATATGATACTACACTCTACTGAATTTCCTTCCCAAAAATGTTATTTGATGCTGCTTGTCAATTCTTTAGAACAATCCCATCTCAGGTTTCAATTTGAGACAGTGAATTTCTGTTTCTTGAAAATAAATAAATAAATAAATAAATAAATAAAGGGAAAGGAAGGGAAAAGCTTTGGGCAGAATACACTCTATGATACTTATTTAAACTATATGCCATGTTGAAATTGTTTTTATTGTGCCTTAAAATAGGATGAGTAGACTAAAATCTATGTAGAATATACTTTTAATGATAAAATAAGTAAATGGTAGTGGGCTGGGGTTATAGCTCAGTGGTATAATGATTGCCTAGCATGTGTGAGGCACTGGGTTTGATTCTCAGCACCACAAAATAAAAGAAAAATCTACTGACACTAAAAATATTTTTTAAAAAAATAAGTAAATAGTAGTGCCTGGTCAGATTTGGTATCTTATAAATTGACTATGGACTAATAAATAACAGTATTTTATTAGAGCCTGAGCTCAGACCAAGTGGGGGTGGGGGTCTCTTCACCCTGGAGCCTTCCTTTGACCAACCGTCTTGGCTCAAGTCCTTTGTGCTTCAAGCATTCCAGCCACACGTCACAAGGGCTAAACTCCAGTTCAGCCTTTGGTCGAAGGAGGAGCTGGCTTCTCAGCCAAGCTGCTCTGTGCGGACTAGCGTTGGACTAGGTGGGACTTGTGCCTAGTGACGAGCCCCAGGTGCCCTCCATGGGCAGTTTTTTGACCAAGTGCGGTCGCAGGCTGCGCCGCAGGGCCCTCTTGGGCCTTCACACTCCCCTCCGCCTCGCCAGGGAGGCTCCCTCTCCTCACAGGGACCACCCCGCTGCACCTGCCTCTCCCCTCAGCCCTGCCAGCAGGCGTTCCCTCCAGGATCCCCGACCTCGGGGGCCTCCTGCTGCTGGCAGGGACAGAGGCCGGCTCCTCTCTCGGGGGATCCTGCTGCCCATGTCCTGGGGGCCGTTCCCCAAAAAGCCAGTGCTATGGCCGAAGAACTTGCGCATGTTGGGGCCCTTGACAGCAGTAAGGGTCACCCCTCCTGGACTCAGGCCACTCCTCCTGCCTTCAGTTCCTCAGCTCATCCACCAAGCTGAGGGGCCCCTGACACCTGCTCGCTGCGCTGTTGGTGCGTCTAAGGAAGGTGAGCTCAGGGCCCAGGAACCGCGAGAAAAAAGAAAGATCCACCAGGAGGAGGAGGAGAAGGAGGAGAAGGAGGAGAAGGAGGAGAAGAAGGAGGAGAAGCTGAAGGAGGAGAAAGAAGAAAAGCTGGAGGAGGAGAAGGACGAGGAGGTAGAGGAGGAGGAGGAGGAGGAGGAGGAGAAGGACGAGGAGGAGGAGGAGGAGGAGGAGAAGGAGGTGGAGAAGGAGGAGGAGGAGGAGAAGAAGGAGGAGGAGAAGAAGGAGGAGGAGGACACTCGGGGAGACCTCAGTGCCCTGGAGGGAAAGAGTGTTCCAGAGAGGGCCCAGGTGTCTCTCAGGAAGCTGTCACATGGGAGCCCCACCACCTGTAGCTCCCATGGCCCTGCTCAGGGAGTGCTCCTCCTGCCTCAAGCCCAGGGCCACTCAATGCTCCACAAGTGGTCCCAGGAGCATGTAGGTGAACTGGATCTGCCTGTCTCTCCAGCCTCCCAAGATGCCATCCAGGGAGAGCAGGGCCTGAAGCCGACCTGTGTTCTATCCCAGAGTTGGCCCTCACTAACTGCTGCTTCCAGGAGGCCAAATAAAAGGAAACGGCTCATGCCAGTGGCCCTGCCATCACTGATTTCCTGGCATCAGGATGGCCTGCCCCCACCCGCAAAGCGGCCACTTTTATGTACAAAAGGCACCCTGAGGAGGGTTCAGAGTGCCAGAAGTAACAACATGGAGCCTGAGGCAGAGGTCGCCCAGGGCAGAAGAGAGGCTCTGAGGGACTGCACCATCACTGTCCATGCATCCTCCCCACCTGCAGGCCCTCCCTGGAATGCAGGCCCCCTCCCCCCACCCACTGACCCCTCCCCCATCCCAACCAACCTTGCCAGCAGGCAGATGGAATTCCAGCCTGCTGGGCCCCTGAACCTATCCATCCCTCCACCTTCCCCATCATCTAATATTCCTCTGCCTCTTCCCTGGAAACCTCCCTCTCCCTTCAGCCCCAGTCCCCATGTTGGAGTTACCCCTAATGTGTTTCACCTTCCCACACCTCTTACCCAGGTCCCTTTCCCCTCCAATCCTACCTCTTCCAGAACGGAATCCCCAACCCCCATGTGTATCGATCCTCCTCCACCTTCCCCTCCTCCACCACAACCACCTCCTCCCCTTCCTTCTCCTTTTCCCCCTCCTCTTCCTTCTCCTCTTCCCTCACATTTTCCTCCTCCTCCTCCACCTCCTCCCCCTCCTCCTCCACCTCCTCCCCCTCCTCCACCACAACCACCTCCTCCCCTTCCTTCTCCTTTTCCCCCTCCTCTTCCTTCTCCTCTTCCCTCACATTTTCCTCCTCCTCCTCCACCTCCTCCCCCTCCTCCACCACAACCACCTCCTCCCCTTCCTTCTTCTTTTCCTCCTCCTCCTCCTCCCCCTCCTCCTCCTCCTCATCTACCTCCTCCTCCTCCTCATCTACCTCCTGCTTTTCCTCTGCCTCCTTTTTCTCCTAATCCTTCTCCATCTTCTCTTCCTCTTCCTCCTCCTCCTCATCTTCCTCCTCCTCCTTCTCTTCCTCCTCCTCCTCCTTTTCTTCCTCCTCCTCCTTTTCCTCTTCCTCCTCCTCCTCCTTCTCCATTTCCTCTTCCTCCTCCTCCCATTCCTCCTCCTCCAACTCCTTTTCCTGCTCCTCCTCCTCTTCCTCCTCCTAATGTTCCCTCTCCTTTGGCTGCTCCTCCTGCTGCTCCTCTTCCTCCTCCTCCTCATTCTTTCCCAAGACCCACTCCTGTCCCTTCCACCCACAACCCCAATACCCAGGGCCAGCACTCCGTCCCTCCAACCCTCATAGCCACGTCATCGCCTTACCTTTCCCAGCATCCTGCTGTGCTGCCTGAGGACACGGCCATGGACACCACCCCGCCTTCCATGGCAGTCATTTTCCCATCTTCTGCATCAAGTGACAGCTCTGGCCCACCCCGCAGTGTCCATGGCCGTAGGCAGCGCAGGCAGCCAGCAAAGGGACCAGTCTTCCCAGGCCTCCCAACCCTTCAGTTCTCCCAACCCAACCCCAATCTGTCCCTTTCCATTGTCCCACCACCCACCCCTCAGCCTGCTTCAGGGAACCCTGCTGGACAGCAAAGAGCCTCTCTTCCCAATGCCCCCATGGTTACCCTGCGGCCAGTGAAGGTCCACTCACCGGCCTCCACCCTGGCACAGAAGGCCTCTGCACCACCAACCTCCCAGGCTGACAGTGAGGAGCTCATGGATACGACACCTCCTTCGAAGGCTGTCATGTTCTAGTCACCTGCTGCCTGACAAGTTCTTAGACTGACTCAATTTGGTAAGCATGGCAGACACCTCGACAGCTATTTCTATATTGTAGGCCTGGTGCCACATATTTGGGGTTTCATTTCTGCTTGCTATTTCTTCCCAATGTTACTTTTGAGGTAAAATGTGCTTTGCAAAGGTTGGCTTTTGACATAATAGCTGAAGACTCAATCACCAATGAAGCAGCATATGTGTGTATATGCACGCACTCACGCACACACGCACACACACACACACACACACACACACACCAGAAATGCCACAGTCTTTGTCTCTAAATTTCAGAAGTAGGCAAATTTGAAAATTTTCTAAAACTATAAAGGAGACTAAAGAGATGTGATAAGTGTATGAACTGTGGGAGCCTGGACTTAAATCAAGCATGGAGGATGACAACAGGACAACTAACAAATTGGGCTGTAGACTGGAGGAATGTCTTGTGTCAAGGTTAGTTTCCTGAATGTAGGAATTTTTCAGGGTTATGGGAGAGAATGTGCTATCCTGGACTACTTTTCAAGAAAATTGAACAACTGGGCCTGGGCTCCCACACCAAAAACTACATTTTTGATAAAAAGGATAAATAAATTAACAGGCTCCATCTAAATGTCAATATGCGGAAATCTTAATAACAGTGTTTAGGAAGTATGGTGATTAAATATGTATTTTTTTTTTCATGGATAGCAAACATAGATGGAGAATGGGAGGAGAAGAACACACAACAGCTTCAGAATAGGGCTGTTTGGAGAACATAAACTACATTGGGGGGGACTGGCAAGCCACAAGATTCTCACTAAAGCTGTTCATTAAGTCTCGCATTTGGACAGGTAATAGCAAGATGTCTAACAAGTCTATGCTCAGAAATTCTTACCTTATGAGGGACATAAAGTTAAAACAAGAAGAAGGAAGCGGGAGAAGATAAATCCTTCCAGGTCATCCCCAGCGACCTACTTCCTCCAGCTAGTTCCTACCTCTCAGAAGTCTATTCAGAGCCCTCATAATCCAACCATTGCCTAAAAGCCCCACCTTGAACCTTGCTGCACTGGGAAACATGCTATTAACACATGAACTCTGTGGGGACATTCCAGATACAAATGATAATGGATAGATCTTCCTGCTCATTTTAATATTGTACGTACTTTTAGTTGATTGTTTTATTTTTATTTTTTTTCCAGTCTGAAGAACCTTTGAGCCAACTGAAAGTCTTTCATACTTCAACATGAAGAATAACATCTTCATCTAACACCTGAAGATGAAGAGCTGGGGATGAAGCACTGCTATTATTCTGCTGGAAAGATCTGATTATGAAGTGTTGGAAGTAACACAGTTTACTGCAGAGTCAAAGACAGTATCATCCCCGTTGATATTATAGAAGTTTATTGGGCTGGAGTGGATCTCAGGGGTGATTCACTTGCCAAGCAAGTGTGAGGCCCTGGGTTCTTCTTCCAGAATCTCTAAAATGAACCGAAAAAGCTCATCTTTACATGTATATATTATGTCAATTCTCTTTTTCATCCTTCCATCATATAGATGTATGTAGTATTATCATTTATTTCTAGTTGACTATGTGCCCCATGAAGAATAAACTGTATTTAGTTGATTTCCTGTCCCCGGGTATTCAGTGTTCATGCAAATAGATAAGAATATGAATGGCTAATGGAAGAGAGAAAGTGGAAAGGAAAGTTTTGTGTTAAATGTAGATAATTGATTCAATGTTGGAGATGTTTACTGGAAGGAACTGAGAGCCACCTATTGAAACAAGACACTCAGTGGCAAGCTTGCAATGCATTTTGGAGTTCACAGAGTTTTAGGGCCATAATGGGAGGGGTAGATGAATATATAAACCAGTTTCAGAATTTAAGTGACTCTCCAAACCAAGCTACATCAACACCATAGCATGTGCTCAGAAGTAATTGAAGAGATTCATACATATTATTGCACAGTTGAAATTGTACTATTTATTCCTTTACTCTGCATCTCTAGTAATTGTGTAATTTATTTACTTCAGCTCAAACAATAATCTTAATTTTACATTTGTAATCCCTCAGGAATTTCACTTTCTGTTCTTTAAACTAACAGGAAGAGTTCTGCTACACACACAAAAAAAAAAAAAAAGAAAAAGAAAGGAAAAGAAAAAGAAAGAAAGCTACAGTGCAACCAGCTTTGATTAACATTGCAATGGGAGGGGTAGATGAACATATAAACCAGTTTCAGAATTTAAGTGACTCTCCAAACCAAGCTACATCAACACCATAGCATATACTCAGAAGTAATTGAAGAGATTCATACATATTATTTTACAATTTCAACTGTGCAAGACAAACATGATCTATCATTATTCTTAATACTAGTGAGAAAACAGGCTGACAAAAGTTCATTGAACTGTGAAAGTTCACAAAGTCAATAAATCATGCAACTGATATAGAAACTGTTTTTAATTGTACATAAATAAACTTAGAAGAGCCTTACAAACCTGCTAAAATACTTAGTTTAAAAACTTTTCCAAACTGTTTGTGAAGAAAGATCAAAAAAACTTACTCTACACAAAGAAAGAATTGTTCATTTTTCAGTGTCTCGTAAGCCCAGGCCTTTTTGAGCTTGTTCCCCATTTATTCTGAATAATTCTATGTACAATAGAACCCATAGGATAATGTTCAGGTTGAAAAAGAGGGTAGAAATTTTAAGACAAAACAAAACAAACAAAAAACGCCACTAAATATTCAAGACAATAATGCTGAGGTCTTCAAGTATCATGAATAAGAAGATTTGGGGCAAAATTGTAGTAAATTTTAATTTTAATATTAGAGTTTTAGTCAGGTTTCTATTGCTCTGACGAAATACCTAAGAAAAACAACTTAGAGGAGGAAATATTAATTATGGATCACAGTTTCAGAGGTTTCCATCCATGGTCACTTGGTTCCCTTGTTTCTAGGAGTGTGGTGACGCAGAACATCATGTTGTGATAGAAAAAAATCTCCTGGTGGCCAGGAAGCAGGGGCAGGGGGAGTAGTGAGGGACAAGATGGTCATGCCCCCAATGATTGTTCCTCCAAGATTTTCCACCACCTCCCAACAGCTCCACCAATTGGGAACCAAACCTTCAACTCATGAACTTTGGGTGACAGGGTGTTTTAGTCAGCTTTTTGTCACTCTGATCAAAAGACCTGACAAGAACAACTTAAGCAAGAAAAAGTTTATTTCAGCTCAGGCTTCCAGTGGTTTAGTCTATGGTTTGCCAACACCACAGCTCTGGGCCCAAGGTGAGGCAGAACATCACAGCAGAGGATATGACAGAGGGAAGTAGCTCAGGACTCAACAGCTGGGAAGCCAAGAGAGCTTTGCTCACCAGGGCCAAAATATAAACCCAAAGACATTCCCCAAGTGACCTACTTCCTCCAGCAACACCATATCTGTTTACAGTTACCATTCAGTTAATCCATATCCGTAGATTAATCCACAGATTAGGTCACACCTGTAATAATGGGATCACTTTACCTCTGAACATTCTGGCATTATCTTATGTAGGAGCTTTCGGGAATAGGGGGCAGTGAATCTATTATGGGTTTGTTTGAGCCATATCGAGGCAGAGAGGCTGCTATTCTGAGAGCTCTAGGTAAAGTTCCACTGATTCAAGACTGCCCACATTATGCTGACACCCTGCCCATTGGCTCCGTCAGCCCTAGCTTCAAACAGAGAATCCTGGAAGTGGCGAAGGTGAGTGTAACCTGCTAAGCCCCAACCAAGTTGTCTTTGCCATCTTCCTCCTGGTTTCCTCAGGAAGTCCTTCACTAGGAATCCCATTGTTGTTTCCACCCCATTTAAATAAAGCACTTAGGCTCCATTTTGTTGTTAGATCTAATCTCCCTCAGAGCTGGATCATCCTGCCGTTCCCCCACTTTTCACTTATTTTTGTGTCTTGTCTTTATTTCTTAGATTTCTCATATCTTTAGTATTTATAATCCTCCCCTAGTTCAGGGAAACTGGGTAAACATCATGCAGGTCATGATAGGGGGACACCATATATCCAGAAAATTATAAGAAGACATTTAAAACCTAAACTATTATAGTATGCAAGGTGGCTTAGGGTTGAAAGAAAAGGATAAGAGTGGGGTGACTGAATTTTTCTTTTGAAATAAATGGTTCTTGGCCAACAGAATGTATTTATGAATGGTTTGGCATGTGCTTTACTGAGATTATATATGAAGTGGGAAGAGGTATAGATGGGATAGCTAATTTACTATTTGTTAGGCATAAATAGATTATTAGCCAGTTTGACTAATCCTGGATCCCTTTGAAGATTCTAAAATCTAATCATTATCTTATTTTTGTAATAGATATCTGCTGAACATGACACAATGAAACAATAACTTCAAACTGTCAGAGACACAATTGCTTATAAGCTATGGGCTCACCACTTACTGAGAATTACCTTATATGTAGTGAAAAGTCGATGAATGTGAGCCCAAACAATCCTAAGATGAGAAGCATAAAAGTACACATGACTGATATAATCCAACTTTCTTTAATTTTATTGGAAGGACAGGGTATTGGTTAGAATGGCTTTTTCTGGCTATCAGAATTATACTAGTTCTAGGCCTTGGAGACAGATATGGAATGCTAAAGTAGTAAAGCAAAAAGCAAAGCGTAGTAGAGCATGATGGCCACACACCTGTAAGCCCAGTTGCTTGGGAGGCTGAGGCAGGAGGATGGTGAGTTCAAAGGCAGTCTCAACAACAGTGTGGTGCTGAGCAACTCAGTGAGACCCTGTCTCTAAATAAAACACAAAATTAACTCTTATAAGCTGTAGGTAATATATTCCTACCCATGCAAGAACTAGCCATAAAAATTCACATGAATTTCTTTAAGATATTTCCTATCTAGTAAAAGGAAAGTAACTGTGTGCATAAATTTGGGTTGAAGTTTAAGTTAATTGCAAGCCTAATTGGATGCTACAGAATATATGATACAAGAACTAAAAACCAAAGAGGCATAATTAAAGGTATTATTCATTCATTTAATCTCAACATGTCCACTTGTTTCATAGAGAGGAATCGCATATTTCTTATATAAAGAATGTTTGCTTGGCATAGGGAACATAGTGGTAAACACGATAAGGTATTCTTCCTGCCCTCATGAAGTTTATAGTTTAGCAGATACACCATAATAAAACTCATTAGCCTGTATAATTAATATATAATCAAAAAAGGAAAAATTGAAAAGGAAAAAGTACAAACAATAAATAGGAATACAATAAATAGGAAGATAAACAATAAATAGGATATTGCAATGATTACTGGTAACTTTTCAGTTAAATATGCCTGAGTCATGAAAACTCTAGGCTAGAAGAACTTGCATAATGCTGGGAATTAGAATAAGTAAGAGTGGTTTTAGAAAAGGAAAGGGAAAATGACCTATGAAGTAAAAACAGCAGTGTAAAGACCCAGAAGCAAGAAAGCTTGACACTCAAGTAACTAAAATCAATCAGAGATGAACTATAGAGTGTGAAAGTGAAAATAGAAAGTTGCCCATAGAAAGAAGGTCTGTTTTAGAAGGAGATAGAGGAACTCATACGCTAGGCTAAAGAGCTTTAGCTTTATAATAGCAACACCAGGAAGCTTGTTAAGTTGTTCCAGTACAGGTTTAAAATTGTAGTAATGTGATCATCATGTTTTTCAGATCTGGATATAGGCTTTAAGAATCTGAGATTAAAGTTGTCATGCCGAATTTGGAAAAGCTCTTTACACTTTGGTCTGAGGATGATAAAGAAACATAAAGCGAAGATCCCACTCCTAAATTAAGGTGAGATAAGGAAATTTAAAACAAAATCCTAAGTTTACACAGGACCAGGAATAAAATTTTCTCATGAGCATGGATACGAAATTCCTAAAATGATTATTTAGTTTTTAAAGGGATCCAAAGAAAATGAAAGCCCTGGGCTATCCATAAGGAAAAGAAAAAAATTATATTATGTAACTTAAAAAATATCTAAGAACAAAATATTAGGTAAAGATCTTTGAAAAGTTAAAAGGATATAGGAAAATGTTAAAATAAGTGAGAGGCAACTTGAACTAGATCCCTAACAGTTTCATATAAGAACAATTCTATAATGACAGCAAAATATGCATATTTAAAGTGACTAAAGAGGTGAAAAAATAATCAGAAACAATTTTTTATATTTAAATATCAATATTTTACTTCTTTCTTTTCTATTTTTCCTTTTTTGATTATATATTAACTATACAGGCTAATGAGTTTTATTATGGTGTATCTGTACATGAAAATAGCATACCTTAATCTCCCCACCCTCCATTTCCCTTCCTCCCTTGAAACCTCACCTATCCCTTTCTCTTGTCTAATATTCTCCTTTGTACTTTCATGATGCCTTTTCTCAATTTTCTAGATTGCACATATGACAGAAATACTTGTCTCTCTGAGTCTGATGATCTCCATTTACATCTCCAGTTTCATCCACATAACATGATGTTGTTCTTTATGACTGAACAATTCTCTTCTCTCTGTGTGTGTGTGTGTGTGTGTGTGTGTGTGTGTGTGTGTGTGTGTATATATATATATATATATATATATATATATATATATATATATACTGAATTTTCACAAAGATATCTTTTACAAAGGGATAAAAATTTGAGGTTACAAAAGAATCAATGTGAACTTGTAAAAATGCAAAATACACCAGTGTAATTAAAAACTTAAGGGATGAAAGAAAAACATGATAAAATGAACCATAATGTATCAGTGAGAAACAGATGAACAATAAGATAGACTAGTTAAGTAATATAAATTAAAATAGGAAGTTACAACATGGATACAAGTATGGTTCAAGGAGAAGAAAAAATAGGAAGACAATTTATATAATAAGAAAATTGTAGAGAATATTTTTAAATGTTGAAAGTCATAAATATTGGAGAACCATGAGTCCCAACAGGGCAAATAAATATACAGTCAAACTTAAACACATTATACTGAAATATATATCATGAAGAACATCTAAAGAGTAATGTAATAAAAGCCCAGATTATCTCCAAAGAAGCAATGAATGAATTTGGGGCAATATTTGCAAAAGCAGTAAGCTCTTGACATATCATATTTCATACATTAGCATACATTAGCTTCAAGTGAGTTATGAACTCCCTTTTTTACCCCAAGTACAGATTGCAGAATCACATGGGTTACACATCCACATTTTTTACATAATACCATACTAGTAACTGTTGTATTCTGCTACCTTTCCTATCCTCTACTATCCCCCCTCCCCTCCCCTCCCATTTTCTCTCTCTACCCCTTCTACTGTAATTCATTTCTCACCTTGTTTATTTTCCCATTCCACTTACAACCTCTTATATGTAATTTAGTATAACAATGAGGGTCTCCCTCCGTTTCCATGCAATTCCCCTTTTCTCTCCCTTTCCCTCCCACCTCATGTCTCTGTTTAATGTTAATCTTTTCTTCCTCCTCTTCCTCCCTGCATTATTCTTAGTTGCTCTCATTATATCAAAGAAGACATTTGGTATTTGTTTTTTAGGGATTGGCTAGCTTCACTAAGCATAATCTGCTCTAGTGCCATCCATTTCCCTGCAAATTCCAAGATTTTGTCATTTTTTAGTGCTGCGTAATACTCCATGGTGCATAGATGCCACATTTTTTTAATCCATTCATCCATTGAAGGGCATCTGGGTTGGTTCCACAATCTAGCTATTGTAAATTGTGCTGCTATGAACATCGATGTGGCAGTATCCCTGTAATACGCTCTTTTAAGGTCTTCAGGGAATAGTCCGAGAAGGGCAATAGCTGGGTCAAATGGTGGTTCCATTCCCAGCTTTCCCAGGAATCTCCATACTGCTTTCCAAATTGGCCGCACCAATTTGCAGCCCCACCAGCAATGTACAAGAGAACCCTTTTCCCCACATCCTCGCCAGCACTTGTTGTTGTTTGATTTCATAATGGCTGCCAATCTTACTGGAGTGAGATGGTATCTTAGGGTGGTTTTGATTTGCATTTCTCTGACTGCTAGAGATGATGAGCATTTTTTTCATGTACTTGTTGATTGATTGTATGTCCTCCTCTGAGAAGTTTCTGTTCAGGTCCTTGGCCCATTTGTTGATTGGGTTATTTGTAATCTTATTGTCTAATTTTTTGAGTTCTTTGTATACTCTGGATATTAGGGCTCTATCTGACGTGTGAGGAGTAAATATTTGTTCCCATGATGTAGGCTCCCTATTTACTTCTCTTATTGTTTCCCTTGTTGTGAAAAAACTTTTTAGTTTAAGTAAGTCCCATTTGTTGATTCTTACTATTAACTCTTGTGCTATGGGTGTCCTATTAAGGAATTTGGAGCCCGACCCCACTATATGTAGATCGTAGCCAACTTTTTCTTCTATCAGACGCAGAGTCTCTGATTTGATATCAAGGTCTATGATCCATTTTGAGTTAATTTTTGTGCATGGTGAGAGGAGGGGGTTCAGTTTCATTTTGTTGCATATGGATTTCCAGTTTTCCCAACACCATTTGTTGAAGATGCTATCCTTCCTCCATTGCATGTTTTTAGCCCCTTTATCAAATATAAGATAGTTGTAACTTTGTGGATTGGCCTCTGTGTCCTCTATTCTGTACCATTGGTCCACCCACCTGTTTTGGTACCAGTACCATGCTGTCTTTGTTACTATTGCTCTGTAATATAGTTTGAAATCCGGTATCGCTATACCGCCTGATTCACACTGCCTGCTTAGAATTGCTTTTGCTATTCTGGGTCTTTTATTTTTCCATATGAATTTCATGATTGCTTTATCTATTTCTACAAGCAATGCCTTTGGGATTTTGATTGGCATTGCATTAAAGCTACATAGAACTTTTGGTAATATCGCCATTTTGATGATGTTAGTTCTGCCTATCCATGAACAGGGTATATTTTTCCATCTTCTAAGATCTTCTTCTACTTCTCTCTTTAGGGTTCTGTAGTTTTCATTGTATAAATCTTTCATCTCTTTTGTTAGGTTGATTCCCAAGTATTTTATTTTTTTTGAGGATATTGTGAATGTGGTGGTTTCCTCATTTCCATTTCAGAAGTTTTGTTGCTGATATACAGGAATGCCTTTGATTTATGCATGTTGATTTTATATCCTGCTACTTTTCTGAATTCATTTATTAGTTCTAGTAGTTTTTTTGTAGACCCTTTTGGGTCTTCTAGGTATAAAATCATGTCATCCGCAAATAGTGATAATTTAAGTTCTTCTTTTCCAATTTTTATGCCTTTATTTTCTTTAGTCTGTCTAATTGCTCTGGCCAGTGTTTCGAGAACTATATTGAATAGAAGTGGTGATAGAGGGCATCCCTGTCTTGTTCCTGATTTTAGAGGGAATGCCTTCAATTTTTCTCCATTCAGAATGATGCTAGCCTGAGGCTTAGCATAGATAGCTTTTACAATGTCAAGGTAATTTCCTGTTATCCCTAGTTTTTCTAATGTTTTGAACATAAAGGGATGCTGTACTTTGTCGAATGCTTTTTCTGCATCTATCGAGATGATCATATGGTTCTTATCTTTAAGTCTATTGATGTGGTGAATAACATTTATTGATTTCCGTATATTGAACCATCCTTGCATCCCAGGGATGAATCCTACTTGATCATGGTGCACATTTTTTTTGATGTGCCTTTGTATCCGATTCGCCAGAATTTTATTGAGGATTTTTGCATCTAGGTTATCAGGGATATTGGTCTGTAGTTTTCTTTCTTTGAGGTGTCTTTGTCTGGTTTCGGAATCAACGTGATGTTGGCCTCATAGAATGAATTTGGAAGAGCTCCCTCTTTTTCTATTTCCTGAAATAACTTGAAAAGTATTGGTATTAATTCTTCTTTAAAAGTTTTGTAAAACTCCTCTGTATACCCATCCGGTCCCGGGCTTTTCCTGGTGGGTCGTCTCTTGATTGCTTCTTCAATTTCATCCATTGATATTGGTCTGTTCAAATTGTGTGTATCCTCCTGAATCAGTCTGGGCAAATCATATGTCTTAAGAAATTTATCGATGTCTTCACTATCTTCTATTTTATTGGAATATAGGTTTTCAAATTAATTTCTAATTGTCTTCTGTATTTCTGTAGCATCTGTTGTGATATTGCCTTTTTCATCCCGTATGTTAGTAATTTGAGTTCTCTCTCTTCTTCTCTTCATTAGCATGGCTAAGGGTCTGTCAATCTTGTTTATTTTTTCAAAGAACCCACTTTTAGTTTTGTTGATTTTTTCAATAGTTTCTTTTGTTTCAATTTCGTTGATTTCCGCTCTGATTTTAATTATTTCTTGCCTTCTGCTGCATTTGCTGTTGTTTTGTTCTTTCTTTTCTAGGGCTTTGAGATGAAGTGTGAGCTCATTTATTTGTTGGCTTTTCTTTTTTTTGAGGAATGACCTCCAGGCGATGAATTTCCCTCTTAAAACTGCTTTCATTGTGTCCCATAGATTCTGATAAGTTGTGTCTGTATTTTTATTTATCTCTAAGAATTTTTTTATTTCCTCCTTTATGTCTTCTGTGACCCCTTGATCATTCAGTAACATATCATTCATTTTCCATGTGATATAGGATTTTCCCATCCTTCTTTTATCATTGATTTCCAGTTTCATTCCATTATGATCAGATAAAATGCATGGTATTATCTCCACCCCTTTATATTTACTGAGGGTTGCCCTATGGCATAATATATGGTCTATTTTTGAGAAGGATCCATGTGCTGCTGAGAAAAAAGTATATCCACTTGATGATGGTTGATATATTCTATATATGTCAGTTAAGTCTAGGTTATTGATTGTGTTATTTAGATCTATAGTTTCTTTATTCAACTTTTGTTTGGAGGATCTGTCCAATGGTGAGAGAGGTGTGTTGAAGTCACCCATAATTATTGTGTTGTGGTCTATTTGATTCTTGAACTTGAGGAGAATTTGTTTTATGAACGTCACAGCACCATTATTTGGTGCATAAATATTGATAATTGTTATGTCTTATTGGTGAATGGTTCCTTTTAACAGTATATAATGCCCTTCCTTATCCCTTTGGATTAACTTAGTCTTGAAGTCGATTTTGTTCGATATAAGGATGGCCACCCCTGCTTGTTTGCGAGGACCGTGTGCGTGGTATATTTTTCCCCAACCTTTCACCTTCAGCCTGTGTATGTCTTTTCCAGTCAGATGTGTCTCCTGGAGGCAGCATATTGTTGGATTTGTTTTTTTAATCCATGTTACCAGTCTATGTCGCTTTATTGGAGAGTTTAAACCATTAATGTTTAGAGTTACTATTGCTATATGGTTTGTACTTCCATCCATGTTTGATTATTTGTCTTTCTTTTTTTTTTTTTTTTTTTTTTTAATTTAGTTTGTTTCTCCATGATTAGCTTTCCCCCCTCCGTCAGTCTTTACTGAGGCACTTCCCACTGTTGGCTTTGGTTATTGTTTTTCATTTCTTCCTCGTGTAATGTTTTGCTCAAGATGCTTTGCAATGCTGGTTTTCTGGCTGCAAATTCTTTTAGCTTTTGTTTATCATGAAAAAATTTTATTTTGTTGTCGTACCTGAAGCTTAGTTTTGCTGGATACAGAATTCTTGGTTGGCATCCATTGTCTTTCAGTGTTTGAAATACGTTGTTCGAGGATCTTCTCGCTTTCAGTGTCTGTGATGAAAAATCCGCTGTTAACCTTATTGGTTTACCCCTGAATGTAATCTGCCTCCTTTCTCTTGTAGCTTTTAATATTTTCTCTTTGTTCTGTATATTGGATATCTTCATAACAATGTGTCTTGGTGTTGGTCTACGTTGATTTTGTATGCTCGGTGTTCTGTATGCATCTACAATTTGTATATCTGTTTCCTTTTTTATTTCTGGAAAGTTTTCTGTAATTATTTCATGTAGTAGATTACACATTCCCTTGGTTTGAATCTCTGTGCCTTCCTCTATCATGATGACTCTTAAATTTGGTTTTTTAATGTTATCACATATCTCTTGGATGCTTCTCTCATGATTTTTAACCAGCCTATCAGAGTTGTCTAGACTCTTTTCAAGATGATATATTTTGTCTTCATTATCTGACGTTCTGGCTTCTACTTGCTCCACTCTATTAGTGATGCTCTCGTTTGAGTTTCTAATTTGGCTTATAAGTTCCTTCATTTCTAAGATTATTGTCTGATTCTTTTTTATAATCTCTATCTCCTGATAAAGATGCTTAACTTCTTCTTTTATCTGTTTTTGTAATTCGTTCTCAATGTGTTCTTTCACTGCTTAAATTTGCTGTCTCGTATCCTCTTTAAGGTTCCATTCCATCTGTCTAAGGTATTCCTTGAGTTCTTTATATGACCATTTTTCTGATGAATCTATATCCTCCTGGATATTTAGGCCTTCCTGCATTGTTTGTACTCCTTTCCTTCCTTGCTTTTTCATATTGCTTCTTGTTCTGTTTGACTACTGAGTTGCTGATTACTCCTATAAATTTATTTGCTGCTTGGGAGGAAAGGTATTATAGGGGGAGAGAATAAGTCACCAAAGAGAATGAGAGTAAGCAGGCAGAATTCAAGGAAGGGGGAATATGAGAATTGAAAAGAAATGCAAAGACAGAAGAAAAGAAGAGAGAGAGAAAGGAAACAGAAAATTAAAAAGAATTAAAAAGAAATCATAATCGCAATAATAAAAATGAAAATTACTATTAAAAAATAAAATAAAATGAATTAAAAAAATTTGGGGAAAACAACAACAACAAAAACAAAACAAAACCAATAAAAAAAAAAAAAGAAAAAATTTTTAATACATGCAGTCTTAGAGTTCGATTCACTATTCTTCCAGTAGGTGGAGCTGTGCCCACCGGGCCACGCTTCTCCTCTCAGTAGGCGGGAGCCAGTCACTCTGCAGCAGCTCTTCCTCCTGGACTGGGCGGGTCTCTAATCCTGAGTGCACCGGTGATGCTCACCACAATATTGGCTACACGCCAAGTCTGGTGCTCCTGTGAGCCCTGTTTTCAAGAACGCCTGGGCACATTCTCCCTGTTTGCCATTCCCTTGGACCCTAAGTTTGTAGAGCTTGGGGCTGAGAACCCCCAGCGAATTTGCTTGCCCTCTGGTAGCCACGCCCCTGGAAGCTGGTGCAAGAGACCTCAGTTGTCAGCACTGGTGATAGCGGTAGCTGGAATTCCGCGCCGCGGGTCCCGCGCCACTCCTGATTCCCCATGCAAGAGCCGGGCGGGCGGGGCCTTTAGCAGCGCCGGGGACTGTCCACATGAGCTCGGGGTTGGGGGTTGGGGTGGTTGTTTGCAGTGCCAAACCGCCAAAGGCGGCTCACAGAGCTGGGAAGGCAGGGCCCAGCCTTCTGTATGCTCGCTGCAATGTGTGAGCAGCGGTTTTTCGGCTGGGCCAGTGGGACTGCGCCCCCGCGGGAGCTGTTCACACGAGCGCGGGGGGTGGGGTGTGGGGGGGTGTGGGTCGTTGTTCATAGCGCCGAGCCGGCGGGGGGTGGGAGGGGGTGGTCGTTTGCAGCTCTGAACCGCCTCTGCGCTAGGCCGGCTGGGCCCCAAGCAGGCTGTGGCCGTTTGTAAGTACGCTGCAAAGTGTGGGCAGCGGGAGTTCGGCTTTGGCCAGCGGGATCCTCACTGCTGAGATTCACTCGCTGAGATTCACTCGTCTGGGACAAAGTGACCCCTCTCATAGACTTACTAATTCCCGGCAGGTCTCCTTTCAGCGGAATTTTGCTAGAAGTCCCTCAGCAGGCCGCATGCAGGTGAATTAATGGGCCTCTCTGCTCCCGTTACTGCGGAGGCATTGAAAGTGCTGCCTCCTTGCCGGCAGCCATGTTGGGTCCCAGCCCTCAATAATAACCTTAAGTATAAATTACCTAAATTCGTCACTCAGAAGACATAGCCTGGCAGATTGCATTAAAAAAAACAAGACCCAACACTATGCTGTTTCCAAGAAACTCATCTCATAGACAAATACATCCACAGACTAAAGGTGAAAGGATGGGAAAAAACATATCACTCACATGGGTTGCATAAATAAGCAAGAGTGTCTCTTCTCATATCAGATAAAGTGAACTTCAAGCCAAATTTAATCAGAAGGACAAAGAAGGGCATTTCATATTGCTTAAAGAATTATACATCAATAAATAACAAATTTAAATATTTATGCCCATCCAAACAATGAAACATCTATGTATATCAAACAAAACCTTCTCAATTTCAAGAATCAAATAGATAATAACACAATAATACTGGGTGACTTTAACACACCTCTATCACCACCAAATAGATTCTCCTAACAAAAACTAAATAAAGAGACTATAGATATAAATAATGCAATCAATAAATAAGATGTAACAGACATGACATATAATTTTGTCCATCACTGATGGAATACAATTTTCACAACAGCATGCAATTTTTTCTCTAAAATACCCCATATTTTATGCCACGGAGCAACTGAAAGAAAATATAAAAAATAAATATTATGTCTTGCATTCTATCAGTTCATAATGGAATGAAATTAGAAATCAAAGATAAAATAAAATATAGAAGCAATCCTAACACCTGGAGACTAACTAATCCACTATCCAATGACCGATAGATACCAGAAGAAATCATAGATGAAATTAAAAAAATACTTAGAAGTAAATGAAAATAGCCACACCACATCAAAATCTCTTGGACACTGTGAAGGCAGTTCGAAGAAGAAAGTTCATTTCATTGAGCTCATTTATTTAAATAGAAAAAAGCCAATAAATAACCTAGTATTACATCTCAAAGCCCTAGATAAAGAAGAACGAATCAACACTAAACCAATAGATGACAGGAAATAATTAATATCAGAGTTGAAATCAATGAAATTGAAACAAAAGAACAAAAGAAATATTTTAAAAAACTTACAAAACAAAATGTTGGTTCTTTGAAAAAATAAGTAAAATGTATAAACCTTTAACTATGTTAATGAAGAAGTGAAAACTT
This sequence comes from Callospermophilus lateralis, assembly GCF_048772815.1. NCBI lineage: Eukaryota > Metazoa > Chordata > Mammalia > Rodentia > Sciuridae > Callospermophilus > Callospermophilus lateralis. The sequence continues at coordinate 6,863,686 of NC_135309.1, read as the reverse complement.
AAATTAATAAAATTTGTGATGAATAAGGAAAATCAGGATGGACATTACTGAAATACATATGATATTCAGAAACAATTTTGAAAACTTATGCTACAATAAAATAGAAAATTGTGAAGACATTGACAAATTTCTAGAGACATATGACCTACTCAAACTGAATCAGGAGGACATAGAAAATTTATATAGATAATTTCAAGCAATGAAATAGAAGATGCCATCCAAAGCCTATTAACAAAGAAAAGTCCAGGACCAGATGGATTCTCAGCCAAGTTCTACAAGACCTTCAAAGAAAAATTAACACAAATACTCAAATTATTACATGAAATAGAAAAGGGTGGAACCCTTCCAAACTCATTATATGAAGCTAATATCATCCTGATACCAAAATCCAACAAAGACACATCAAGGAAAAAAAGTTCAGACCTATATTCTGATTAACATAGACGCCAAAATAGTTGTGCACCATGATCAAGTGGTATTCACCCGAGGGATGCAAGTTTGGTTCAACATATGAAAATCAATAAACGTGATCCATCACATCAATAGATGTAAAGACAAGAATAATATAATTATTTCAATAGATGCAGACAAAGCATTTGACAAAATACAGCAACACAATGTTTAAAACACTAGAAAAACTAAGGACAGTAGAAACATAACTCAACATTGTAAGAGCTATCTATGAAAAACCCAAGGCCAACATCATTCTAAATGGAGAAGAATTGAAAGCATTCCCTCTAAAAATGGGAACAAGACAAGAAGTCCTCTCTTACTACTCTTATCCAACATTGTCCTTGAAATTCAAGTCAGAGCAATTAGAAGAAAGTAATTAAAGGGATATAAATAAAAAAAGAACATAAACTATCCTTATTTGCCGATGACAGTATTCTATAACTAGAAGACCAAAAAAATTCCACCAGAAAACTTCTAAAACTAATAAATGAATTCAACAAAGTAGCAGGATATAAGATTAACACCCATAAATTGAATGTGTGATGAATATTAGAAAAACTCCCTTATTCACAACAGCCTCAAAAAATATCTGGGAGTCAATCTGACAAATGAGGTGAAAGATCTCAAAAATAAAGACTACAGAACACTAAAGAAAGAAGATGAAGCAGACATTAGAAGATGGAAAGATCTCTCATACTCTTGGATAGGCAGAATTGACATTGTCAAAATGGTGATACTACCAAAAGTGTTATACAGATTTACAGCAATTCTTATTAAAATTCCAATGACATTCTTCATAGAAATAGAAAAACAATAATGAAATTTATTTGGAAAAATGAAAGACCCAGACTAGACCAAGCAATTCTTAGTAACAAAAGTGAAGCAGAAGGCATCACAATACCAGATCCTAAGTTATACTAAAGAGCTATAGTAACAAAAATGGTATTGTATTGGCACCAAAACAGACATGTAGACCAATGGTACAGAATAGAAGAGATATAGACAAACTATATAAATACAGGTTATTTCATGCTAGAAAAATGTACCATAAATATACATTGGTGAAATGTATATTTCAACAAATGGTGGTGGGAAAGCTAGAGATCCATATATAACAAATGAAATTAAAAATCTATCTTTCACCCTGCACAAAACTCAAAGTGGTCAAGCACTTTGACATTAGAACAGATACCCTGCACCTAATAGAAGAAAAAGTAGGCCCTAGTCTACATCATGTCAGCTTAGAAACTGAATTCCTTCACAAGATTCCTAAAGAGCAAGAATTAAAAAAAAAATCAATAAATGGGATGGACTCAAACTAAAGAGCTTCTTCACAGGAAAGGAAACAATCAGTAATGTGAAGAGAGAGCCTGTATACAGAAGAGAAGAATTTCTTTGCAACCTGCACCTCAGGTAGAATGTTAATTTCCAGGATATATAAAGAACTCAAAAAACTTAACTCAAAAAAAGCAAATAACCCAATTAATAAATTGGCTAAGGAACTGAACAGATACTTCATGGAAGAAGAAATACAGTTGGTCAACAATATATGAAAAAATGTTCCACGTCTCTGGCAATTAGAGAAATGCAAAATAAAACTACACTGAGATTTAATCTCACTCCAGTCAGAATGTCAATTATTAAGAATAAAAGAAATAATAAGTGTTAGTGAGGGTATAGAGAAAAAGGTACACTCATACATTTCTGGTAGGACTGCAAATAGGCGAAACCACTCTAGTAATAGTGTGGCAATTCCTCAGGAAACTTGAAATGGAACCAGCAGTTATCCCACTTCTTGGTCTATACCCACAGAACTTAAAAATCAACATACTACAGAGATGCAGCCACATTAATGTTTGTAGCAGCTCAATTCACAATAGCTAAACTATGGAACCAACATAGATGCTTTTCAACAGAGAATTGATAAAGAAAATGTGGTATATATACATGATTGAATATTACTTAGCCATAACTAAAAATGAAATTATGGCATTTGCCAATAAATGGATGGAACTTCATTATCATGCTAAATAAAATAAGCCAATTCCAAAAAACTAAAGGCCACATGTTTTTTTCTGATATGTGAATGCTAATTCACAAAAATGTCAGAGAAGGAATTTAGGGAAGAATAGAAGTACTTTGGTTTAGACAATGGGGAATGAAGGGAAAGGAGGCAGAATAGGAATACAAAAGATGATATAATTAATTGGACATTACTATCCTATGTGCATCTATTACTACATGACCAATATAATTCTACATCGTGTACAAAAAGAACAATGAGAAGTATACTCCATACATGTATAATATATCAAAATGCACTCTACTATCATGTATAGTTACTTAGAACAAAAAATACTGTTTATTGTAGAGTACTGGAAATGTTATCCAATTGGATATTTAATGTATAAAAAAAGTGATAAGAAATATAAATTCTTTTTATTGGATTTCTGCTTTAACTACTTCATTACATTAACAGTCTTTAGGCCAATGAATCTGTCAGAATCATTACTTCCTTAAAGGATGCAGAGCAAGAAATTATTTGCATACAGTTTAAGAATGAGCCCTGTTTAGAGCTCAGAATTCAAGTGTTCAATATCCATTGAGGATGTATTTGTATTCTTTAGAGATTATCTGAGTAGGTGGTAAGGTCTGCAACACTGAAGAAATGAGAGATCTAATTAATACTGGTGCAACATAAAACTGATTTTGTGATAGGCTGTATCTGTGATAATGTTCATCAGAGCAATTTATAACCCCCAAAAGCACTATACAAATTATAATTTACTGAGCTGGAGATCCTTAGGAAGGAAATTATGTGCCAGGATTGGAAATAGATTCTACAGAATTGAACTGGCTGACAATAATGGGTCTGCATTATGTTTTGTTTTACTTTTTTCTCTTCTCTTCCTGTTTTTCTGTCATAGGCAATGATTCACATCTGACTTTCACTGCTGGCTCGAGAAAATCCTGGCTCTACTCCTCTCTCACAACAGAAGATATGGAAAATGCTGTTATTTTTTATATTTTTGTCTCTTTACTTGTATTGTTAGCTCTCTTTACTGCAAAACAATAACAAAAAGACAATACAAAACACACATGCACACAAAAAAGCAAAGCCAACATAACCAGAACTCTCCATCATTCCCAGGCAAAACCATTTTAGCCTCTGCTAACAAGGAAATAGATCATAATATAAATTCTATTTAATATAATTTAATTTCCAAATGTTGAGTTTATACAAACTGTTGCTCATCCTTCAGTCTCAATTTTGGAGTTTTCAAAAATTTTGTCCATCTTATCACTGAGGTGCTACAAAATGCTCATTCTTGGCCAGGAATGAAAATGTCTGAGGAGGTCACCCACATGGGGCAGCACCACTTCTGTATTTGCATTCTCAGGTTCACTGTATTGTCCTAAGCCTTATTTATCATCCTATCACAAGTCTCCTCAGCTTCATTTGAAATATTGAAGAGCAAGATCCTTTTTAAATTAGGAAATTAAACAATCAATGACTCATTAATTAATTAGTAATAGATTTATAAAAATTCTCAGGAAAAACCTTCAGCTCAGAATCTTTAGGCACAACACATCATATTAATAAGATATCTCTGAGTTACCTTAGCCTTGGTATAATATATCTTCTACACAGATAAGAAAAAAAAAAGATTTCTTGAAAATGGAACATTGGCTTTTTCATGAATAAACTATATAAACACCATGTACCCTCGATAAAAAGGAATAACATCTTGGCATACAATGGTTCTCATGGACCATTAAAGAAAATTTTCTTGCACTCTCAGAAAGTTAGTGAACTTTAGATATTTGTGAAGCAACTGAATTTTATTATTAAAAAGTGAACTCTTTTGTTGGCATAGTTTAATGTTTTACTTTACTCTTCATGGTTATGGATAAGTATAAGGAATTGTAATAATAATGTCATGATAGATGATATAACTCCTGGTCCCCATTTTTTAGAACACATGAGTTACACCATTGTAAATTCACTATTTTCAATGTGCTATGGTAGATTGGTTGCATGGAATATAAAGAGACAATATGTTTACAATGGTGGACAGCAGTAGAGGGAAGAAATAAAGAGGACTTATTTATTATAGCTTTTGCTTAAAAAGATGGTCATATTAGTGGCATAAGATAATATTCTAGTTAAACTTTCAACATATCTGATCTTTACTAATCGCTAATGTCCATCAGCCTTCCTTCCTCAGAAATAGAACCTAGGTTTAGTCAACTATTGTATTTATTTGATATTATGTGGGCTTCCCCCCCCCCTTTATTGAGGTGGTGCTAAAAATCTAAAACTGAGAAATTGATAATCAAATTTTAACTTTGGGAATTACTAAGCTTAGCATGAAGTGAAACATAAAAATTCTAACTATAGTCTTTATGAAAATGTTGTGCTATAGAAAATCTGGGTTAAATCTAATAAAACAAAAAGTTAAAAGTTAAATTACATTTATTGGAAAGACTGCCTTTGTATCTGTTAAAGGGATTAGATATCTAGCTCTAAAATGTTGCATGCTGTAATAGTTATGACTTAGTTATAATTTTGAATACAATTTAAGATTTTATTGCATATTTTGAGAAAAACTGAATGTTTAGTCTATAATTATTCATCATACATGTGTAAGTAAAATGAAAGACATATTTACTCTAGATAATTTATTTATAATGTTGCCTAAATTTCATTGCTTTCAATTATTGTTGCAACTGAATGATTATTTAAAATGCAAATGCAAGAAAAGATTACCAAGTTTATAGAAATTAAAATATATAAAACTCAAGCCATTTTAATACACTATCTTGAAAATATTTCTTTTTTTTAAAAAACCTCAAATATCATTAATGATAAATTTGTATTTTACTAAACTGACAGGTAAAATGTTAAATAATCAACATTATTTCTGCAGAATTTTAGTTTGTAACTATGAAAGTCATACACATTAGTGAAGAAATGTTATCATCTTAAGTTTCCAATTTTAGTGAATAATATGCAAAGAACTTGTGCTTTCACTTCACTTCAGAGAGTTCCTAGATTTAATTAAGAGTAGTTTTAAGAGGATACAATGAACTGGGGTTAAATGCAGACAGATGGAGTTTATTCTATTGCATTTAATAATAGAAAATATTATGCTGTAAATGAGGTTGCCGTCAATGCATTCGCTTGGAAGAGGAAAGAAGCATTATTTAGTGATATAGTGGGAGATTTAAGGAAAACTAGAATTTTCCTATGTATTCCACTCCTGTGAATAAGAAGGGAACCAGAAGTATAGTAACAAATAGATCTTTTAAAATGTGTAGTATAGACAAGTAGTTCTTTTTTTTCCTCATATAGCAAAAACACGATCAAAATCTAATTAAAGATTTGAAATTTTGTGATACTTATGATATAGGAAGCAAAGTGATCAGAGAACAGGGATTTAAGCTGGCAAAATTTGCTTGTCATAGAAAAGGTCACTGACTGATATTCTCCAAATTTGATTAGACTTGGGATCCATGTTCTAGAAATCAATATTCTCTTAGCCTCTGTATTTCTCCTGTGGAGCAAACTATTCTCTGGGAACCTCCTTTCTAACAGGAGGGTGCACTAGTGTTAAACTCCCTCCTGACCACAAGGGCAGCAAGAAGTTAGGAAGGAGTTTGCCCCTCAAAACTGACAGGGGTTGCAATTTCTATAGTCAAGTGACTTGAGAGGTAGAAATGAGGGAAAAAAAAAATCTGTGAGTGTAAATGTAAAGCTAAAAGAACTGTCATGTTGGCCAGTAGCCATGGGAAAGATAAAACTGGGATTTTGCAGCTTTTTACAGTCTTTTAAGTACAACCTAGTCAAATTAGGGTAAATCCACATAGGGCCTTACACATAAAAGTGTGCAAAGTGATTACAGAACAGGGAATTACAAGAGTAATCGGATTTAGGGAGGTAAAAAGCAAAAACAATGGCTACAAAAACCAATGAGTACAAATCCATGTCAAAGCAAGATTAAATTACATAGGGCTCTGCTTCACATGACTTCTTTAGATAGAGAAGAGTAAGAGAAATGTATGCTTTTCCTTACTTAAATTTTTAACTATGCTATTTAAATAGTAGTATTAGATTGCATTTTTATGCCTTTATTGCCAGTCAGGCAAAATGTTACAAGTTTAATTTACATTTTCTCTTTAAACAACCCTATGACTTAGATATCATCATTTCCATTTCAAATATGAGAAAACTTAGTTTTAGATATATTACAAATCTGTGGCTACTTAGCTGATAGGTCTGTAATACCAAGTTCTTGTTTGTAACTATGGCCCATACAGATTGATGCTAGTGCTGATTATTTTATAAAGATTTGTTTAATAGTGGTTATATTTACTGCCCTTTATTCTTTGTCTTTGAAATTTTTATGGGTGCATTATACTCATACATACTAGTAAAATTCATTGTAATGTAATTTATTGTGCAAGCACATATGACCCAGATATACTACTCCTTGGTATTAATCAAGCAGAATTAAAGTCAGGATACTACAGTGATACATGAAAATCCATGTTCATAGCAGCACAAATCACAATATCTAAGTTATGGAATCAACTCTAGGTGTCCATCAAAAGATGAATTAATAAAAAAAATGTGACACACACACACACACACACAGGAGATTTATTGTGTCATAAAGAAGAACAAAATTATGTCATTTGTTGGATAATGAATGGAACTGGAGATCATCCTGCCATTTATTCTTTTAACTTACACCTTTTTTTGCTTCATGAATTCTCTTCACTGACCTTCTTTGATTTTTGCCCCAATTCCATACCAACCTGGAGTTCTATTTTTTTAATAGCTGCTCTCTATTTCTTATACCAGCATTTATTCATTATATCCCTGTTATGGTTTAGTGTGATGTGTCCCCCAAAAGCTCATGTGTGAAACAATGTAAGAAGATTTAGAAGAGAAATGATTGGGTTATGAGAGACTTAACCAAATCAGTGAATTTATCCCTGGATGGGATTAACTGAGTGGTAACTGATGGCAAGTAGGGTGTGGCTAAAGGAGGTGGGTCTTTGGGGGCATGTCTTTGGGGTATATATTTTGTATCTCGAGAGTGACTTTCTCTCTTTGCTTTCTAATCATCACATGAGCCTCTTCCCTCTTCCACACTCTTCAGCCATGATGCTCAAACCTTGAGTCTGCGGAATGGAGCCTGCTGGCTCTGGTCTGAGACCTCTAAAACTGTGAGCCCCCAAATAAACTTTTCCTCCTCTACATTTATTTTGGTCAGATCTTCTAGTCACAGCAGTGAAAAAGCTAATTAACATAATCTCTGACCCCATAGGCACATATCCTTGTTCTCCCTGGTTTCCTTTGCATTTTCAAACCACGAAAATCTTTACTAGTAGGCATATCCTCACCTTTTAGCATTTGTCTGAAAAGGTCTTGTTTGTATCAGCTTTGTTATTAGAACCTGAGATCTATGAGATTGTTTTACAACCCCAAATAAGAATAGTTTATGTGCAAAGTAGTAAATTAATAAATATTAATAAACATTTAATAAAAACACATGCTGCCATCCAAATACCAAGCCTTAGCTGATCCAAGTTAAATAGCATTCATTTCTATGGAATGAAATGAATCAATAAATGTGCAAACTAATGGTCTTCTTTAGGCAACTACAAGACCTTGCTACATTTCTTTGTGGTACTTATATGTGTTTGCTTTCAAGACAGTATTTTAGCCTCTTTTCTTTTTACTATATGAGTAAGAAGTTCTAACTCTCAGGAGAAAATGTTTGGAAGTTCTTCAAAGCAGTTGCTACACCATTTGGGAAAAATAACTGAAGTTAAGCAGGATATGAAGTGGAAACCTTGTAAGTTTCCCTTCAGTTCATTTCACTGGAATTCAATTCTTAATAGCCCCAGAGTGCCATTATACACTTTAGAGCCTCAGGCAAACACATGCCTTATTCTGGACATTCTTTTGAATTGCTTGCACTTAATATGCAGAAAAGTGAAACACTAGGAAGACACAACATATTATATAATGATTGAATTTATTACTCTGCTCTGAAAATAATGCTGCTGTGCATTCATTTAAGCAGTTTATTTATGCTATAGGCATTTAGTATATATGTGCCCTAAGGTGGTTTTCCATATCCTAATGAGGTACTGAAGTCCTACTGAAAATGATTGGCATCAAGTCTCATACTGCATGGACTTCATATTCTCACTAACATATCCAGGGGCAGTGCTTAATACCTTTTTCTCTCATCCCTAAGGTATGTCTTGTAAGAGAGAGAAACACGGTCTAATAAATGGTTACCTTGCAGGTCCTGACAATGCAGATTATTATACTTGAAAGTTGAGTGGCTGGAGGTATATACCAAAATTAAAATGACAAATCTAGCAGAAAGAACCAATTACCAAGAAATTATAATGATAAACATTAACTATCATAATATACATTACCTTTATTCATATATACCATTTTAAAAGTTTCATTTTATCATTAGAAAATTATATATGTGCATTGTAGAATATTTGATGATTGTAGAAAATTTCAAATAAACAAAAAAGAATAGCTACACTTAATATTTTGTACATATTTTTATAAATAAATTATATCCTGCATGTGTATGCTAAGTATGTATATATACTTAAAATATATAAATAGAATACAAATATATAAATAAGATAAAACTTTTGCGATAGAGAAAAAGACAGTCTTCCACTATATTATCTGTTCTTGGGATTTAAAGGCATATAAGTTTGAATGTATTATTTTTATAATTTTTTATTAAAATATGTTATTGAGTGTACATGTAAAAATAAGAAAAGTGCATCTTATAGAGCTTCAACTAAGTATACAGTCAAAACTTCTTACTAATTCTGAAAACACACTGTTCCTTAATGTCAGACTTCCCTTGGCATTTTTCTAGTCTGTTACTGAGAAAGTCAAGCACACTAACACTGGCACCTTATTGGGGGACCTGCAACCTCTCTAACAGCCAGCTGTGACTCTCAAAGTCATAGCTCTTCTTCACTGGACTGGTGTAACCTGCAAAACAGTCTGGATTTCTTCACTCAAATTTCCCTACCTCTCCTCTTTATTAAGGATCAGAGTTGTCCTATGGTCTATTTCTGTGCCTTCATTAACTAAATGAAAGATTAATTAAATTGTGTGATAATCATCCAGTAGAATATTACCCAGATATTAAAAAGAAGGCATATTAACATGCATTAGTATAGTAACATGATCAAAATGTATTTTTTAAGTGAAAAATGGCACCAAATATATATTACAAGCATAATTACATGAAAAAATGTGTAAATATAGTTTCAATTTCAAGAATGGCAATGCCAGTAACTTCACAGACAGACTGCCTATGATGAAATTATAAGGAGGAATGTGGAGGAATTTGGATACATTGGAATAGCAGTCAATCCATTAGAAAACAAAATGTAGGTAGACAAGTGGAAGTAAACCTAGCATACCAAAAGAACAGAAGCTTGCTGAGCAGTAGGATAACAAGAGGAAAACCCAATTTCTGCCAAACTATTAATAAAGTCTCACGAGTTAAAGGCAGCATCTAGAGAGACAGAGAAAGCTAAGAGAGAGAGAGACAGAGAGAGAGAAGGCTAAGAAATGGTGGATTGAGTAAAACTTTAAGTTAGATACCACAATGGCTTCTGTAAACTAAAAATCTAGGTCACTGCTTTTGTTTCATGGCAAGAGAAGTTGGAAGGTTTACTCTGTAAAGACTAGAATACAAAAAAACACGCAGATGAAAGGCCCAGATGAGGGACAGAAGTACTATTTACTATCAAAACAAAATTGACTTGCAGTTCACATACTGAAAGTTTAGACCTAGTCCCTCTCTTCAATCTTTCAACCTTTTTCCCCCCTCGGAAAAACGGAGTAATGTAAAGTATGTGCTATTCTTAAAAATATAATAAACCACACCTCCCTATCCCTCCCCTCCATCAAGCAGACTAGACACTGGAATTTTAATGCTTCCCACAGCTAACTTCCCATATTTTCTCCCTAATTATACCAAAATCATGTCCAGCAATTGATAGCTTCCACTACTCTCTATGCATATACATAAGCTTCCAGTAAACCTTTAATATTTTACTCTTAAATATAAAATAACAGTTAATGATGAAAAGACAATTGAGAAAGTCCTTTACTAAGAAAAACAAACACAAATAAATATATGGGGGAAAGGATCAGATGAAATATACAATGCAAGGTTCAGAGGAAAAACTGACACCAGAAAACAAGCAATATAAAAAATAGTAATCTATCATAGGATTAATGAAATAAGATAATCTGATGTTGCTGTCTTGGAAAAAACTATATGCAAAAATAAAAATAAATGAAAAATGAACATGATCTTGTAAGGCAAAAGAAAAGACAGGGCACTAAAGTCATTAAAAGTCTTAGAAATTAAAATAAAGAAATTTTCCTGGTTTGGCAAAGAAAAAAGACAAAGCCATAGAAGTGCTACAACAAATACAAGGAGATTCAAGGGGTACACAAAAAGATTCAAGAACAAATAATGCAAGTTTTAGAAAGAGAAAAGAGAATAAATTGTTTAAAAAATGAAATTCCTAGAACCAAAGAAGCATTTCTAGATGGAAAGATCTCATTATTAGAAAATGTTTATAATTTTTTTTTCCTTTCCACTGAGGTGGAGGGGGGTGGGAGCTGAAAGAATATAATACCCAGGGATATTATAATTTGGGCACACCAGGGATAAAATTTATAAATCTTCATCAAAGTAAAGTTGCATTGAATATGGTTGAAAACAAGGTAGACCTTATTCAAGACAATTGCAATAAGTATCAAGACTGCATTTAGGGGAGAAGATCGACTTCAACTCCACTGAAAACAAAAAAGGAAATCTAATGCTGGGTGAGTTAATGCGAAAGTACTGAAGGACATGAGGGTGGGGGCCATTTATGTTTGTAAATGGGCACTAGTGGAAGTTAAGCTCCCATCTTTCCACAGGGACTGGGAGATGAGCCCCAAATTTCTTTCCATAATTACATTTCAAGGGACTGTCTTTCAGGTCCTTGAGAAAGAAATTTAGACACTTAGGTTATATAAGATATACTTCTAGGGGAGCGGAGAAAATAATTTACAATAGCAAGTTTTATGAAATAACTGTTCTATGAATAGGGATATTAGGAACTCCCAAACAGGAATAAAAGCTAAGTATTTCTGATTGGAATATTAACACCCCAAGATCAGCTTTCAAAATGAAATTAAATTACATCCTTTTCTAGGTTCAAAATAATTGGGGATTTTCCCTGAGAAGTAGAATAAAATGAAGCTATACCTTAATTCTTATAATAAACTATTTTTATTATAGGATTATTTATTTGGTCCTCAATATCGGTGTATTCTGCATCTGTGAGATCCATCATCTGCATATGAAAAAAATATCTATAAGAAAAATATTATCTGTACTAAACATGTACAGATTATTTTCATTATTATTATTCCTTAACAATATATTATAACAATTCTTTATATAGCATTTATATTATATTAGGTATTATAAGCAATTCAGAGATAATGTAAAATAAATAGGAGGATTGCATAGGTTACATGCAAATACTACACTATTTTAGCCATTTTTTAAATAGGGGACTTGAGCATCAGAAGAGTTTGATATCAGTAGGAAGTCCTAGAATCAATCCCTGACAGATACTGAGGGACTGTTATTTATCAAGACATGGTATCAACCAAATATGATAGGTAGTAAAGAAATATCAGACATGCAGTTTCTCAACAAAGATTATAATCTATAGAAATTAACTCAGTAACATAATCCACAAACTCCACAAATGAAAAAATACAAAAGCAGAGAAAGAGTAAGACACAGCATGTAAGAATTTAATCTTTAAAATAGAAATGTTTATTAAGCCCTCACCCTATTCCAGGCACTGTGCTGGCTTTGGGAGTTACTAGAGTAATTATGATACTATTTCTGCCTCTTTAAAAATACATTTTATTTTTTCAAAACAATCCTGTGATGAACTACATGATCATATATGGAGTTTCGAGGTGGAGTACAATCATTATATGACAGTTTATATTTTTCAAATATCATAGTATGTTTTCATCACAGTTGGGAGTCAGCCTTTAGCTAGTAAGAAGAATATCAATATGGTACAACATTTTCCATAAACATATCTACATGTTTAATTTTAAAATCCTTGCTGGAATATACAATTTCAATTTTAGTTTAAATCTCTTTCAGTGGTTCAAACATTAAAAATATTTGAACTGCATTTTGTAGCGTGCAGTGCACACACACACACACACACACACACAAAGCAAAATATATACAATACTTTGGCTCATTTAATGGGAAACCTTTGGAGGTTTCTAGGCTGATATTGTTTGCTACTTAAATGATTTAGTTATCTTACTTGGTTGATAAATACTAATTTAGCACTTACTATAGACTTTTTAGTAATTGAGAATAAAGTAATGAACATAAATGGTAATATCTCTGTCACAGTGAAACATTCCTTTTGATGAGGGGCACGGATCTAGAGAAACACAGAGACATACATACAGGTAACGAAATCAATTTCAGTTATTTGCATTATCTAGAATTACTAGTTGATCTTACTAATAAATGTCATGCTGAATATACACAACATATTTTCTCTTATATTTCACAACTTCCTTCATGGAATTGTAGCAAACAACAATGTAATTCATGCTTTTATTATTCCTTAATGGACCCTCCCACCTTTAGCCTCTCTTATAAATTAATTTTCCCATATATCACTAGCAGTTCATTTTGCTAAAGCAATATTTTTTTCAAATCCCAGAAATGTATCATCAAATAAATACTGCAGGGGCAGAGGAGCATTTTTGTAATGAAACAGAAGATAAGAAAAGAGAACCAAAAAGAAAAATCAATGTGCTTTGTGGACAGCAAGAATAATACTTTATGAAACATTCTTTCTTGAGTTCATGTACATAGATCAGGCATAATGGAAAATACATTTCTTACTGAAGAACATTCCAAATTGTTTGAAAATCACACTATACTACTGGATTTTAATGTCAACAATATTAACAATATTATCACTATACAAAAGACAGACCTTAAAAACTCAGGTTCTCCTAATTAAGGTTCATTTCTTGACCCTGGCTTGGAACAGACTTCCTATTTGTCTCTAATTTTATTTCTATTTTCTCCCCCTCCCCATTCTCTTATCAGTCTAATCAAAACCACAAGCTGCTTCTTGTTCAGTCTTTACCCAGAATTCTACTTCCATATGTTGTTTTGCAGAATATAGTTTGAAGCCATTTCTTTAAGAAGTGTGGCTTTTTGTCCAGCTTAAGAGTTCCCATTTATCATAATCAAATTATTATTTAATAACATTCTTTAAAATATATTTTTGGAAGGAAGATATAACTTGTTGTTGTTGTGTCTCTTACAAATGGCAGCATAATTATTTTCTTATGGTTTTTGCTCAATAAATTAAATTGAATTGAGTAGCGTTGTCAGATTTATTTGAATAAAGAAAAAATTTAGGCTGGACGCTAAACACACACTGGTAATCCCAGTGGTTTGGAAGGCTGAGACAGAGGATCATCCCGAGTTCAAAGCCAGCCTTAGCAACAGCATGGTGCTAAGCAACTCAATGATATCCTGTCTACATAAAATACAAATAGGGATGGAGATTCGGCTCAGTGGTTCAGTGCTCCTGAGTTTCATCTCCAATACCACACCCCCGCCCCAAAAAAAGAAAAAAGAATCACAAAACTATTAAAGACTTGTCCAAGTACAAGAATGAGAATATGTAAACATTTTTATTTTATATAGCATTGGATCATTAGAGATTAATGTCATTTTATGCTGGTCTGTGCCTAACATGTGAGATCTATTTTATATATTTAATAAATGATACTTATCAACAGAATTTTCTGGCCTTATAAAATTTAATACTCTAACTTGCTTGAAAATTTGTTACTTTCTACATGAAACTATGGAAGCAGGGAACTTGGATGAGGGCTTTGAACTCTGAGGCTGTTAGGGATTATAATCTGTACAAATACTACTGATGTATGATGTCAGAAAACAATTTGATCTTTCCTTTTTCATAACTTCTCTTAATAAGTTTTTTTCCATGTGTACTGACTAGTATAAATTTTAGTATAAACAGAGAAAAAAGAAGGTAAATCTGAAAAGTATGAATCTAACTAGTATTTGTTACTAGAGTAGAATTTTATTTCATCTGAACATTGGATCTATCTTTTGCTTCTCATTTGTCAAAAATATTCTTTACTCATTTTAGAATAGTATCAATAAACATGGATAAATTGAAACTGGAATTTTTATGCTAATTTTCAGCAAAACATATTCTTTGTGTACTTTCAATAACTAGTGGGATTTTTAACTGTGGTGGTCTAGAAATGGAACTCCATAAACAGTTGCTCTTTAATGATGGTCATTTATCCCTACACAGAAGCAAGTAAAAGTAGAGGCAAGCATATTAACCATAATAATAGTATGTAAGACCACTTTACACCAGATATGTGTCTAAAAAAACTATAGAAGTAGTTCTTGAAAATTCATATTAATACCAAGAAATTACCTGCTTATTCTGTCACACCATTCTAACACAGAAATAATAAGGCATGCCAAACCAGGGCATATTTTAGTATCCCATGCCAGGAATGATGGTAAATTAGAAATCTCTCCCTGTCAAATCCCTTGCATAGTTATGCTACCAGCCATGATTTGAGAAATAACTGCAGGAAAATTTTCAATTTAACAGAAGAGAATTTTGATATTTTAACTGCTTAAGTTAATTAAAAATGAAAAGCAATGCTCCATAAATTATGATGTGATTCTAACAGTATAATTTGTGACATATGATTAGGTAGAAAAGGATACATATTTTTAATTGATACAAAGGTAGATTATGTATGACCAAGATGAAGCATTAATAGGCATGAGGAAAGACTCAAAATACCTTAGCAAATGTCATGATTGTCAATTATTCTTCCTATGCTGCAATACCATTTATTCAAGTGGTTCCTTAAATTTTCCTAAGAAATGAGCATGTGGAAAGTCAAGGTCTGAATGTAGGATTGGGAAAGCCAGTAGGATTATTTTAGTGACATTTTGGGAAGTATGATAATGTTGAGAATGCTGCTCACTACCACTGTCATTCAAAAGAAAGTTATCAAATTGAAAATTAAATACCAAGTGAGTAGTGGACAGGAAGAACAGGACAGATAGTATGCAAGATGAAGGAAATAGAAATGAAAGAACTGAACCACACAAAAATGTGAAATTTAGTACTTTATCAGGTATTCTGTTCAAGGATATAAATTCTATATATAAGAGAAAATAAATTCTCTATATAAGAGCTATTATTTACTAGGGAGATAATGCCCACTCTGAATATAACCATATTATATCAAGTCATGAGAAGGTGAATAAATTCTACTACACATATAAGATGAAATCATATGGCTTCTTTAAAGTATTAATAATTCTTAAATAATAAATTATTTCTGATAACAGTTAAAGATTATTCAGATAATAAATTAATAGATTTCTATGTTTTCAATGAGATTGGAATTTTTTGAAAATAAAATACAGTAATGCACTAACATATGTAAGATTGTTATAGATAATTTTTGTTGCACTATTACTACTTTCTCCACTTTTCAAATTTTTCAACAAAAAATATGCATTCTTTGTAGAATATGAGGAAAGAAACAATATAAAGGAGGAATCTGGAAAATTTACTCTGTAATACCACTCTTTTTATTAACTCCTTTTTTTTTTTTTTTTTTTTTTTTTTAGTTATCCCTGACTCTTAGCCTCCAACGGTTGCCAGAAATCATTTGCTTTTGTTGACTTGAAGCTGCACAACTTCGGTCTCTGCCTTCGATTTTCATATAGTGTTTTCCTACTGTGTTTGTATCTTGAAATGGACATTTTCTCATAAGGTGCCAGTTATGTTGGACTAGGGTCACTCTGCTCTCTTCCAATATGGCCTCATCCTAATAAGTTGTATCTGAGATTCCTTATTTCCAAATAAGAGCATGCTTTGCAGAACTGAGGGTTAGGACTTCAGCATATCTTTTTTGGAAGGGGCATAATCCAATTCATAACCATGCTATTGTGACTCAGTGGTAGATTGCTTGCCTAGCATGTGTGAGGCATTGGTTCAATTCTCAGCACCGCATATAAACAAATGAATAAATAAAAGTCCATCAATAACTAATAATAAATTTTTTGAAAAAGACTGAAGATGTAGCTCAGTGGTTAAGCCACTGGGTTCAATCCCTGATACCAAAAAAGACAAAAAAAAAGAGAAGATTTTTAAAAAAATACTCTTTTTTTTTAATCAATGTTTTAGAAAATTTTCAGGTTTTCATCATTATGGTTTGTTGCTTTGATTTCCTTTTTTCCTTCTTTTTCCAAAATGTTGAGACTTTATAAAAATATTTCTTCAAATTTTCTTATTTGTTTAAAGAACAATCATCTTGGAAACAAGTTTATAAACATTTGTTTTGTGCAGAATGATAAGGAATAACAGCTGAATTTTAGGTTTAAATGGGGATCAGGAATCCAAATGCTAGTAATACTCAGATGTGTACAGTACAGCTTTCTAGTGTTAAACTGTTTAAGGTCTTGCTTGCCAGTCCCTACCTGTTGGTTCATAGGAAATAATAACTTTATTCGGTTCTAGTAACCACCATGTAATTTAAGCATATATTCTGTTTAGGGGACTCAGGTTGTTGCCAGGATGATTCGAGTAATTGAATTGATGCTCTCTCCTTTCACAACCAATCCTCCACAAGTCTTATGACTATGAGATCAAGTGATGTCCTATACTTCTTTCAGCTGTATTTATGTTCTTTTGGTCATGTCTTTTTGGCCTTTAAAACTAAAGTTACCCAGACATAGATTTGTGATTCAGCCTTGGCATCCCTCCTAAATATCCTTGGCTGGCTAATGGGAGAATGTAAAAATTGGGGCTTCCTTTATCCTAACTGTGCTGCTCCACCAGGCTCAATTGGACATGACTGAGTACCAGGTTGATAGAAAACCAACTCAAAATTACTCTTTCTCTTAGCATCTTCTGCCCCTGGAACACCTAAACAGATATGCATGTGGTTAAATATCATGTTAATCAGTTTGTTGCCAAGAACACATTGATATTTTAAAAGATGCTTCACCCCCATTTCTCAGATAGTTTTGATGTTACCATTAAGCAAAATATGCTATTAAATCCCTGATATGAAAATTAATAACACCGTGGAGTCTGAAAAACCCAAAGATAGCTAGCGTTCTGCTTAGTCTTGAAGGAAAATATATCTGGATTCTACTTTCACATGACTCCATAAATACTTTCTGTATCACACTTTCTATGAGAACCATTTCCATTTAACTCACTAAAAATGTTATTTAAAGCATATTAATACAAAGGTGAAGATAGTGAAGTCTTTTAAAGATGTGATTCTAAAGGTGCCTATTGAGATTTTATTTCCTCTGTGATTATTGCTTAGAAATTTGTGATAACAGATCATGAGTTTTCTACTTCATATTCCTGAATTCACACTCACATCAGATTAAGTCAGTCTGTTACTTCCTGAATAGCCCCACAGCCACATTTTTACTGGGAGTCGAAAACTTCTTCTCTTAGTGTCATTCTTTGGCTAGTCTCTTGATGTTCATTGCAGCACACACGATTGCTCCAGCTCTACAGATTTTCCTGACTTTAATTTAGCTATTCTTCATGACTCATTATCTAGCAGTCGCCACAACAGTAACAGTTATTAAGCATTTGCTCTGTAAAATCCTGTCCTATACAGTCAATGGTAGAGGATTACAGGGGAAATAAAAAAAAATAATTTGCTCCCTGCTGCCAGTGATATTACCGTGTAATGGGGTTTAAAACTCTTTGTTGTCTTAGTGTTTAGCCTGGTGCCATCTCAGTTTCTGTTTTAATATCACACACACCAGAAACTCACTCTAACACCTTTTACTGCAGAGCAAAATTTGCTTTAAAGAAGATTCATTTTGCATGATTATTAGTTACCAATGAATCCAAAAGATTTTTGAAATTAATAGATATTGAGGACAGTATTATGTGTCACTTAGTATAATAATTTTAGTGTATTTGAAGAGCATCTTAACACACACACACACACACACGCACTCACACTTAATTCTCACAGCAAGAATGGTTGATGCCAATGTTTTAAAGCTGAGGATATGGGCGAATGGTAGAGCTATATTACTGTGTAATAGAAATCATTTTGGATATAAAGTCCAAAAATCATTTGGATATAAAGTTCAAATTTAGACTTAGGCCATTTTATTTCTCTTTTTATCTTTTTAAAATAGCTTTCTTTGTAAATGATGCTCTCATCTAATTAAAAGAGGTTAAAAGTTAAGTGACCAGTGACCTTCCAAATAGAGATGTATGTCCCTTATATTGAAGTTTTCCATTTAGGATATTATAGCCATTATACTTCTAAACACTCTACACTGTGCCAGGGCTATGGTTTAATTTAAAAATATGGATTGCCCACCATGTGCCACTGAGATGTAAGATATCAAAGTTTTTAAGACAAATGTATAATCACACACAACCATATGTATTCATATATAAAGTTGTAAGTGCATTAAGAGCTTCAGAGGTGTCATGCCTGGTTTTGTAAGAGTGAAGAAGAAGGATATTCAAATAGTCAAATTGTTCAGAGATTTCACTTTAAAATTATTCTGGGTTCACATCTAAGCACTGAGTAGACAGAGGCAAAGGAGGAGCAAGAACACACCAGGCAGAAGGAATAGGATATAGGCAAACCTTGATGGAGATGGGAAGACGGGTGAGGAAGGATCAGATGGGCTGGTATCCGGGTTGGAAGGTGGTAAGGTAACGTTGGGAATGGGAAATATTCAAGAGCTTGACTGTGTGGCATTCTAGGATATCAACCAATACCTAATATTTAAGTGTGTTATAACGTTTTGAAGATATAAACACTTTTGTAGATATTCTTAATAAGGATCTTTGTATTAATTTTGTCAAATATGATGCTGGAGATATAGACAACAAGTAGGGAATGCTAATTAATAATATATGATGTGATATATAGATTTTTAAACTATACACTAGAGATTAGCAATTGATGCAGTTTCATCTGCAACTCATGGGAAGGGTCTCATGAAACAAGAGGGGATCAAGATAGATTTCATTTCTGAATATTAATTATTAGACGTGAATGGGGTAGGGCATCACATTCTGAAGACACATAGTTACCATACCTTTGCTAGAATGTGCTTTTTACTAAAATGTTAATGAAGAGTCCACTCTAGCAGAGGAGGGAGCTGATATACATCAGTGGGGGGAGGAGAAAACTTCTAATTTATGGGGAGGAATAGAAACCTAGCTTCATCTGTAATGGGGTGTTATGGCATACGATCCATTTATGAAGGGTCATCAAGAAAATGCTTTATGAAATTTGGTCTGTGAAAATTTACAGAATTAAATGAAGTGGAAAGAATTAGAAGCAAAAGACTTGAAAGGATGTTAATGAAACACAGGCATGAAAAAATACAGATTTGTACTATGTTGACAGAAGTAGCAAAGGAAAATGAAGGGTAATTCAAAAACTTACTATAAGGAATATACTATATTTTACAAATCTATATACATTATTGGTCTGCATCATTTTTTTCTCTTTGTTGATACATTATTTTATTCATTTATAGAAATTTTCAGATATATAAAGTCACAGAGCCTAAATGACCAAGTGTAAAATCAACCCACAAATAAAAATGAATTTATATTTTGTTTATTCTACAGAGTTTAATTAGTATTAAAAGAAATTATACCACAGATTCACAAATATCTAAATAAAAAATTAAAATGTGAATTTTAAAATTCATTCAAGGGCTGTGGATATAGTTCTGTGTCAGAGTGCTTACCTAATAACCATAAGGCTCTGGGTTTGACCTCCAGCAATATGAAAAAAAAAAAGTAATTAACATAGTATATTAGTTCAAATACATTATAAGATTGTAAAACACAAATAAACTCCAGAGTATAGTAGATATTTTAAAGCAATATATTAAAAAGAGTTTCAAATAACTTGGAATTTGACACACATTACTTATCCATATCATTTTGAGAATAATAACAATATTAGGGCATGATATAATTGCTAAAATGCCTACAATGTTTTAGATTTTTGTGTAGGCTTACCAAAAATCTTACAGTTCTGATTTTTTATCTAGGGTTTTATATGACTGTATGTACACTTTTTGATACACATAAAAATTCTAAACTGGATATAGTTATTTTCTCAGCAGGGGGACAAACATGTATTGAAGAGAATAATGAACATATGGCAACTTCTATCCCTCTTCACTTTGGAGATGGAAGAGAACTTTAAAATTACTTAATCTATTATCTCTTTTTATGATGAGAAAAATGACACATAAGAGAGTACAGGAGTTTTTTTGTTCTCATCTCATAACTGGAAGAATTATGATTAGAAATCAAGGTCCTGTTTTTAAGACAAAGGTTTTGAATGAATTTCTGTTTTAAGAAAGGCAAATTGATAAACATGTGTAAGGAGCATATTTAGGTAAGAGGTTAATTGAACATTGCTAGTACTTGCTGTCTGCATTTGATAGAATACTTCAATGTGTTGATACAATTTTAAGGTCTATTTTCACATAACACACTCTAATCCCTCATGGGGAAAGTTAGAAATAAGCTATAATATTAACTCCAACTAGATGAACTGCAAATATGTTTCCAATGCAGATAATGTAACATCACAAAAGCTATATTTATAAATAAATAAGTATCAAATCCTTGAACAGGAAATTAAAAATCATTCTATTAAAGTATATTTTATAAATGGATTTATTCAGAATCCTTGTGCATGAAGAGAAGTTACAAAAAATGAACATGCGAAACACATGGAAAATATATTTCAGATATGGAGAATAAGAAGATGACATAGTTTAAGTTCATTTTCTACATCCTTCAGTGCAGTATACACTATTGTTAATTTCCTTTAATTTTAAAGCTTTTGTGTTATGAAATATTGACCTATATATTATATTTAATAAAAGATATAAAATTTATTATTTGTATGACTTATACAAAGATGATTATAAATATTAAACAAATGGTACATGTACATCAAGATCTAGAATTCTTTGTTTTATTTAGGAAATAAACAATAATGCTTTTTTTGCAGAACTAATGTTTTCATTTAATATGGAATTAGAGTCTTTATTCAATTGATAAAAATTTGATCTTATACTGAATTAGATCATGGCCTAGCCTGCACAGTGGTGCTGAGGAAGGAGTTATTTCTTAAACATTGAAAGATGGACAGTTAGCTCAACAATATGCTGACAAGAACCTTCAGTTATTTAATGTCTCATCTTTATAACATAAGAGACCTATCATTCTCCAGCAGTCCTCAGATTTTGCCTCCTGATATTTAATCTTGAAAAGATAAAGGATATCCAGCTTGAGTTACCCCTTGGCTTCACAACTTTTGAAGCATTTTAGAATGCCTTCTGATCATTACAGTGTATATTCTTGCAGAGATCAAAATTTATCCAGAGAACACCTTTGCAGTTCTCTTCTTCCTATGGGGTGATTTCAAATGGCATGACTCCAGGCTGTGAAGTGTTGCCCACCCCTGTCAAACACACACATATTGAAAATATAACCTTCTTGAAGCGAGAAACTATCATTTATTTCTTAGTAGAAATCATTTATTCTCTAGAAAACTGACAAGTTATGGCCAGTTTTTTTTTGGGGGGTGGGTGTGGTTGGAACTCTTGAAGATTGAATTTATTATTAATATTTTTTCTAAATGCTAGATTGACATTGTAATTTATCAATGCTAAAATTCTGGGAAACTTCAGTCACAATAGTGATTTTTTTCAGGTGTTATCAGAACTCAGCTCTTTCTTTATAAATTACAATTACTTTTCTGACATTTTCCATATTCTCAAAGCCAAAAATTATCCTGTAAAAATGGAACATCTTACATCATTACATTATGAAAATGCAGAAAGATACAGATCACTCAACAAAGGGAAAGAGAAAGGCAAATGTTAAAAGTGTTTATTTTGATAAAACTTTGTTAAAATTGAGTCCTTACAATTCTCATTAAAGTACAATCAGGACATTGGGCATTTCTATATCAACTTATTTAGCTTTGTATTATGTAATCAGGTTACTGCATTATCCATGTGTTTGGCTTACAGATAGTAATAAAACAGAATTCTGTTACTGTCTGGGATCATGTTATTTTAAATATTTTTCTAAGAAAGTTGGGACATTTATAATTGATCCAAAACTGTAGTTTATATTTTAAATTTATGTTTTAACTAAGACTTTAAATACATCATATGTGACATATTTCAATGTATATTGTTCCATCATTAATTATAGACATACCTTATATTTTAGTAAGCTTGAACCACATCAACATAGTGGTGTAGTTTCCTGTGAGCTTTGGTCAGATCATTTGTGAGTCTTCTCACTGATATTGGATCAGAACAAAATTATTACATGAACACTTTCCAAGAGTCCAGATGTGTTGGATAGTTTCTGGTAAGAGAAGACACTTTCAATTCTATCCAGCTCTCAGTCAAGTATTTTATATGAGTTTGAAATAAACAACAAGATAGGCCATATTTCTAGGTTCATGGAAATAAATTTCCATCAAACTTGGAAATAGCATGCTACAACATCCTGAGCGTGCCCAGATATTTGGGCGACAGTGACATCAGTTTGTGTCTGAATTCTGAAGTGGGGGTCTGCTTACGATCACTGGATTAATGCTCTTTTGCTCAACAACCATGCAGGCTGAGAAAATGAAAAAAAACAAAATCTGTAACAGGAAAATGAGCCTGTGTCTTTTAATTCATTCCCTTCACTTTGTGTTTTTATTTAATTTTTATTATTTTTTTATAATAAGCTAAAGAAAATAATTGAGAATGAGGTGGGGAGAGGAGTGAGAGAAGAAACATCTTAGAGTCAGTGATCTTGACTGTCACAGATAAGATTATCAGCAATATTGCCTCATTCATTTATGTTCACAGTTTTTACATGGTACACTGATGGAGAATGTAATTTTCATCCACTCAAAATATAATATATATTCTGTTTAGAAAGAGAAAATCAACTTCACTAATCCAAACAAGTGGGGTCGATAAGAACCCTCTAAGAGATCCTGTGCTCAAGAAGAACTAATTTTGCAATATAAGTTTCCCCTAGAGTTTCAGAGTATAAAGCTAGAGTGGAGAAGAGTCAACCATGAAGAAGACATGAACCCTGAAAAATTCAATAATTCTGTTAAAGAAACTGACATCAAATAGAATAAATCTTTCTGTTTCATTATTTCCTAGTTATCCACATTACATGATCTCTGACTTTTCCTACTAGAGGGTCATCTCTGTGAAGGCAAATACCTCATGACTTTTTAAATTTTTTTAGCTGACTTATTGCAAGTATTTTCAACAGTCCTTGACATATACTTGACATATACTCACTATCGCAATGAATTATACTAATTATGTTTTTTTTAAAAGCAATTTCAGAAAATATTTCCAACATGATTCTAATGGAGTTCTTTTTTTTTTCCTTGCATAAGAAAAAAAATAAGTGTTGTGTTCTTCCCCATGCTTTAGAACGCCTTTACCATCCAAGAGAAGGTAGTGAACACTGTGACTAGTCTACAGATTTTCACCATAATTCATACTCTTGCCTCTCTCTAGTCAGTCAATCCTCCAGGAGCACCCCCCAAGGACAAGACTTAGTCTGCCCAATGTAAATCTCTTTGGTCTTTTCTTTCTGACCTTGTTTCATGTCTGGGTTTTGTGTTTCAACACTTCATACACTGGAGTTTTTCAAGGATCACCCAAATTATGGGCTCATCTCTATGGTGTCTATTGCCTTCTCTGAATTTGATAAAATGCATAACAAATAACTTAACAAATGAACACCTACAATTTTCAGACACCAGGAGAAATCAGAGCAATCTAGGTGTTCTATTACTTTCCATATATCCTTCAAAATGCTTTTCAGAAACTAAACATTTGAGAATTCTATGTATCTTTGTATCAATTTTCACTATTTGGTGAAATGACCAAAGCAATTCAAATGCTTTAAGCAAAGTATATTGGTTCACACATCTGGGAGACATCAGGAAGAATCTGGCCTTAGACAAAATCATATCCAGGGTTACGATAAGGTCACAGGACTCTTTCTATCTCTTGACTCTATCTTCTGCTCTGTTGACTTGATTTATAAATATCACCACTTACGATCATAGATGTGTGAAGCAAGCTGACAACTCAATCAGAAAAGACAAGACATTATGTCAGAGACTCAACAAAATTCTCACCCCCATTTCCAACTGACTCTAACGGGAAACAGGAGTATGAAACCTAGCTCACTTGAATCAGTAGGGATAATCTGTGACAACTGCAGGAAAATGCTAAAGATAAAAGTTTTAAGGATTTTGCATATTCTGGTTCTTGAAGTCTAGCTTTTGCACTCTAACAACCCCCTAAGACATTGCTCCATAATCAAAAACTTAGACTTAAAAACGCGACTTAACTTCTGGGAAGCTACACCTGAGATAGAGCGTACTGATTGATACACAATTTTAAGACTTCATTCTGGAGCAGGAACAAGATCAGAAGACCTGATCCCCTTTGGCAGAAGAGGGAAAGAAGTGTTCCTCCAGCAGAAACTTGAGTAGGGTTTCCCCCAGAAATACTGGACCTTTCAATAAGCCCTAAAATCCAGTAGTGTGAATCATCCATATTTTTTTTTCGCATTAGTAAAACATTTTGGCTTCTTGGACTTTCCATATACATTTTATATGTATTTAGGGATAATGTTGACTCTTGTAAATTGACCTTGAATCCTCCTATACAGCTAAACTGTACATTAATTCTAAGAGGTACTTTTGTCGATTTTTTGTGATTTTCTTCATAGATACTTATTCATCTGTAGACCAAAAAAATGTTATTTTTTTCTATTAAACTCAGTGTACTTATTTTCCTTGTTTCATTGTGCTCCCTGAGACTTCCACTCCCCACAAGATATAATAGTTCCTCAATATCCATGGGCATTGGTTTTAATGCTCCCACAGATACAAAATATGCAACGCTAAGTCCCCAATAAAATAATGTAGTATTTCCATGTAACTTATGCATATCCTCCCAGACTTAAAACCTTCTCTAGATTATATATACCTAATACAAAAATTATACTACCTATGAAACCAAATGCAAATTGTACGTAAATGATTGCTATACTGTATGTTGACAAGAAAAACTGAGTCATTACATATCCAGCACAGGCATTAAAAAAATATTTTCCATCTACAAGTAGAACCTGGTACAGAGGACCAGCTGGAAATCTAAAATGTTTGACATTGTTAAAAGGTCCTGTTTTGCTTTCTAGTTTCACTTTGTATTTTCTCTCTTAACTAATTGAATCTCTAAATTCACCCAAATTAGCAAGCTCATCTTCTGTTCTTCCAATGTTTATAAAGTTGTTTCCTCATCTTCAAATTCTCTTCTCATCTTCTTAACCTTGTCACCTAGTTCAATATTAGTCCCTTGGAACTTTGCTTCTTCTGAATGGCATTCCCTGAATTTCTCACTATAGAATGGACCTTCTTATTATTGCCACGCAATTATCATATCCATAACATTCATTGTAAGAGGAGTTTCATGTTAAATATACTTTATGTGGTTGGTACAAATAAATAAAACATATTGTCCCCTTTCCCAATGGTATGTATACCAATCAATATGTCAGGTAAAACAAGTAAAGATAAATGAATAACAATATTGCAACAAACTATCTTTGGGATTGGGAGAGAGAAAAATTAGTTCTGAAATCTTTTAGACAGAAGTAAATATATAAGGAAATCCTTAACTGGCTCTGAAATAAAAATAGTTGCCATATATATTTTAAAACAAATTATTAAATGAAATATTAATATGTTTTGAATCTTCCATTCTTCTATTGCTTTAATAGATAATTAAACCCTCTCTCGTTTTGTGCATCAAAGAGGTAAAAACCCACTGTTAGTTACTTCAGGTTGGTACTCACAAAATTCATAGCATTAAAACATTTTTATATTACCAGAAAATGTAATCAGTAAAACGAAAAATATTTTTATAGATTTTCAAATATTGTCCTATGTCTCCATTTTTATTTTTTATATACTTTAAATGTTACAGTTTCACCATTGGATGGCAATATTGCTTGTTATTTTCTCTTCAATATTCTAAGCTTTCAGATACTGCAGAAAAAATAAATCCTGCAGAAATAATTAAGATTCATTGTTTTATTTTATTTATTTGGGCTATTGGCATATTGCATTGAAAACATATGCAAAATGATGTTCACCTCTATACTCTTTATGATAGACTCTTAATGAAGAAATGAATAGGTTCAACATTCTTCCTTCTGTTTAGAAGGTGAAGTTATCTATTTTATAGTGAGCTTGAGTCTACTCTTAATTTGCTGAATAAATTTGAATGAATAAATTGTGCCCCACTAGCCCAAAATCTCTAGTTTTGAGGACCATATCAAAAGATGATCAGTAGTCATTTACTGACACTCACAGTCTCAATTCCCCGATAATCACTATTGCTCAAATTAGTATTATTAAAATGGTTTAAATTACTAGACATAAATTTCAAAGAAGAAAAGTTGTCAATTATTTTAGTAGCTACAGCTTATGTGCTAAGTGATAAATCAACTGTTTCCAGTCTAACTTTATTGGAACATAGTACATGATGATATCCTGCCATTTATAGGGAAAGAAAGAAATAAGAATTATTACAAAATATTATTCAGTATATAGGATGCTGAAAAGACAATTTTCAAATGATTCAATAATAATTTGTATTCCATGTAAATAAGAACAGAAAACTATACTTTTGTTAACAGTTCATGACAAAAATATATTACTGCTGTGCATTTCCATTTATGGATTATAATTATTTATATCTATAATTCATTAATAAGTTATAAATAATTGAGTTGCATTGGTACTTGCTGAGACAGATTACTTGCAAACTTCATAGAGATATTTGTCTATGTAAGGATTACTTTACTCAAAATGGTATCTATTATTCATTTTAATTTAAAACTATAGCAATGCACATTCAATTATGTACATTTAAATAAATTGGTTAAATTTATATATATCATATCTTTTAGAATTAAAATTGGAATTAAGATTTTTCCTAAGTAGATAAATCATTTAATTTCCTGATATGTTCATACATTAGTTTGATTCATAGTAGTTTTCTTTAGAGTTGAATAATACATTTTAATAAATACAGAATGCATTAGTTTTTTTCATCACTGTAACCAAAAGCCCTGACAAGAACAATTACAGGGGGACAAGTATATTTTGTCTCACATTTTCAGAGGTCTCTGATGGCTGACTCCATAGCTCTGTACCCAAAGGGATGCAGAAGAACATCATGGAAGAAGGGTGTGGCAAGGAAAGCATCTCATGATATAACAACCAGAAAAAGAGAGAGAGCTCTGCTCACCAGGGATAAAATAAAAACCTCAAAGGCATGTCCCAGTGACCCACCTTCTTCAGTCACATCACACCTATCTATAGGTAATGCTCAATTCATCCATATCAGTAGATTAATCCACTTTACACTCTCGAGCCTTAGATGTAGGTGGTTTTGCCAATTCCAGAGATGCCCTCAAGCCATGTATAGTCCTGAGTAAAGTACTTAGCATTTCTTTAGTGACTGTAATCTCTTCAGTAAGCACACATTCTTCAGTTTAGTTTTATTAACACTTTTTTGGCCAAACTTCAAGTTTTTCAAAATTTCCTACTTGATTTTCTTCTTCTGCTTTTTACTGTAAACTTGGCTAAAAACTGCCAGCAATATCCATGCCATCAACTAAATACTATGCTCCCTTGAAATTTCCTCTGCCAGAATTGTTAGTATGTCACATTTAAATTTAACCTCACAGAAAGTTCAGAACATGGGTAAAATACAGACAACTTCTTTGCCAGTATGTAACTTGAGTGGCCTCTAGTTAAATAACCAATAGATTCCTCTTCCTCTGAAAACTCATGAGCCTAATTTTTATTGTTCTCAGACCTATTGACATTCCAGTCTTCTGAGCTTTCACCAGAATCATCCATTAAACTCTGCTTACAATAATTTAAAGCTTGTCCAGCTTGCATATCTGAATTTTAATTTTTTTTCCTTCTCTCTAGCTCCAAAGACAAAGTCAAGTTAGTCACAGCGGTGACCCCGTTTCTCAGGATCAATTTGTCTTAGTCAACTTTTTTATTGCTGTGACCAAAAGACTTGATAAGAAAAATTAGAGAAGAAAAAGTTTAACTTGGCTCATGGTTTCAGAGGTCACAGTCCATAGATGGCCAACTTCATAGCTCTGCACCAGAGGTGAGGCAGAATTTCATGGTGGAAGGACATGGTGGAATAAAGCAGCTCAGGACATGGCACCTGGAAGGAGAGAGCGAGTTCTGCTCATCAGGGACAGAGTATGAATTCCAAAATATAGCCCCAGTGACTTATCTTTTCCACCTGTCTGTAGTTACTGTCTAGTTTATCCATATTAGTAGATTGATGCACTGATTATGTTATACTTCTCATAATTTAATTATTCACCTCCAAAATTTATTGTATTATCTCATACATGTGCTTTTAGAGGACCAGCTTATTTTGTTTTTTTCCTGTAATGCTCACAAAAATTTGTTTCATATTGAGAATACTAATGTTCTTGTAGAAATAAAATGCTAGGAATATTGTTGTTGTTCTTGCAGAAATGTAATTTAAGTTCAAACAAGACAGCAGATTTGGTATACATTTTTATCATGTATTATCATGTATTTATTCTTTTGTATCATTTTTTATTATTATTTTTTTCAGTGCTGGGAATCGAACTCAGAGACTCATGCATGCTGTGCATGTCTTCTCCCACTGATCTGTATTACCAGCCCCTGACTTGGTATGTTGAGAAATCTAGGAGTTGGAAAGTTTTTTATTGTTGTTGTTTCTTTTTTTTTAATTTTCATATCCATGATCTGAGAACAGCAATAGAACCAGCAAACATAGCTTACTTTTATGAGAGGGGAGAATAATTTAACATGTATGAACAAATCAGTGTAGTCCTTATAAATGAAACAGAACCTGCAAAAGATAATTGTTGGATACATTGACCCTGGGAAGGCCGAATGCAGAGTTTCTATTTGCTCTCTATAAATTGTGTTTCCTGCAATGTTCTCATGTTACTGTTGAGTCATATGACCTTGTTGTCACAATGCTTCATGTGCTCATCTCAATGAAAATGTGCAATTTTAACACCAGAGGATTTTGAGAGTTACCTACTAATGTCTCACTTAACTATCTGAAAACACAATCTAATACTTCAACTAAAACATTATCTGGATTTTTAAAAACCAACAGAATTGCCGTAGTAACAACATTTTACACAGAATCAAACATTTCCAGAAAACTCTGTTAGGGTTAATTTCTTAAGTCACAAGTAAGTAAATAAAAAAGAGATGACAGGTGTATTTTAAATGCATAAACTTTCCAAAACTAAAATCATTTTCACCTGCTTAGTGATTAGATAAAAATAAATGCCTAAAGCCCTGACCATTAAATATCTTCATTGAGAAGCCATTCACATTTAGTTGCTGAACTTTACCATAAAAATTTCAGGGGAAAGTAATTATAGAGGCAATTTCAATTTAAAGCCACACAGGGAAGTAATTAAGGGTAATAATAACCATAACCTCTGAACGAAGATATAGAAAATAGATTCTGTATCTTATTTAAATGAAAGAGGTTAAAGAGAAAATAGCAGTCAATGTGGCTTTTAGGTTTGAGTAAGGAAAACCAGAGTATTAATAAAACATTTATTTCCAGATATTCACACCGTTATATGTAACAAGTTTGCACTGTGTTGTCATCTAAAGATAAGTTCCAAACATGACAGAGCTACACATAAATAGGTTAACTATAGTATTTCATCTGTTGTGCAAAATATTAGCTTTGGTCTGGTAGCTTCAGCCTTTGGTCATAATGTTTTAATAACTTAATTTAGCTCTTAAGTTTGCAGGCCTTAGGTGTTCCGAGCAGAAAAGGAATGAGAGAAGAAATAGAGGATAAAAAGATAAAATAGCAAAAAAAAAAAAAAAAAAAAAAACGTAAGATAAGATTATGATTATTTGGCTCAGGAGACACAGTATGTCAATGCCTCAGGAAATGATCTACAAACAGGATTAAATACTTCATTTAAAACTTTATATCAATTATTAAGAATGCTTCAGGCATCACTTTGGAAATTCCAAAGTGATTTTGGATTCAGAGCCCAACTTCACAATTTATAGGAAGTATGATTTGGGTGACTTATTTAAGCCCTTTTTCATTTTTAATTTTAAATAATAATACCAGAGAATTTTTAAGTCTTTCCTTTTGTAAAATAAAATGAAATTTCATCTTTAACTTGCTATAATAATAGTAGAAATAATTTGTTTATGCTTGTTTTTGCACAGTGCTTGGTATGTGATTGATAAAATCTTAGTAATAATCATTATTTATATTATTTTACAAAATTCTTTCACAATTTTTTTTTCTAGCAAATCATTCCTTTCATTCCAAATTTCCATCTATCCCCTTCCTATTCCTAATGGTCTAATTATTCTGCACTACTGAGAGATCCATGGGTGTATTAGCTATATTTTCTCTCTCTGTCTCTCTGTTTCTCTTACTATCTCTGTATATTTAGATTTTGCTTCTTTGAACCTTCATCTTCCTAAAATCATTTTTCCTTCATTTCATCCATTTGAATGTATATTTTTCCAGGTGTTGTGTTTACATATTTGCGTACGTCATCATGGACCACATGCTCTGAGGTTCACAATCAAGTCTATCTTCGCTCTGTGCAAGGGTGCAAAGACCATATTTAGAAGAATTATATACAGCTCTGAGTTAGGGCATGAGGGATGTGTGGCATCGGGTTATACAACACATACTTAAGTGGAGAAGGATTAATACTGTCTCCAAATATTTGAAGGGATTTTACAAGAGAAGAGATTTGGTCTAGATTATACCAGAAAACTAAAGTGTCCCCAAATAAAGGTGGTAGATCTGAGATGAGGACTATAGGGAAACAGATTTCAGCTTGTTGTAAAGAATATACTAATTGTTGGGACAGGTGCTAATTAAAAAATGCTGTCTACTTACCTCGACAGGTGAAGTGGAAAATGAACATCCATTTGTCAAATAACCACTTTCCTGAAAATACACGACATTGCAATAGATGGTGCTTTATTCTAACATGGCAGTCATATAAAAATGCCATAGACTTGGTTGCCAAAAACAACCTAAATGTATTCTCTCACAGCTCTGGAGGCTAGACCCTTGTCAATGATGCTGCACTTGAGACTCCTGAGGAGCCTCATCCCATGCCTTTCTCTCAGATTGGTGGGGACTTATGATGCCTGGTGTTCCATAACTTGTTCTTTCACTTTTTTTTTTAGTTGTTGGACCTTATTTTATTTATTTTATTTTATATGCACTATTGAGAATCAAATCTAGTGCCTCACACATGCTAGGCAAGTGTTCTACCACTGAGCTGCAACCCTGGCTCCTTGTTCTGTCACTTTAAACTTGGCTTCTTGTTTCATATTGGCCTTCCCTCTGTATCTGTCTCAAAACCTCTTATAATGACACTTGAGACTTCATTTAGGGGCCAATAAGATAACACAGAGGAAGGACCTTTCAAAAGTCAAAACCTCAGCACATCTTTTGCTGTGTAAAATAATATTTACAGATTCCAGAGAGGAGTAGATGGACATAGAATTTGGGACATGCCTAATACAGATGGCTTCAAAGATTCTAAGTCACAAGTTTCATTATCCTATGAATCAATAAGTGATCTAAGTTTTGGATAAATATTAGAGGAAGCAAGTACTTTTAAAGGAAGTTCCAAGGAGAGCTTGCAATTTGTAGGGTTAATGTACCCATATTGATTGATATCTATTTATCTATTTGTTGATAGATACATAAATAGATATTAGGAGTAGCTCAAGTACAACAATAGAAAGGGTATAGACTGATTGCTTTGCACATTTTTTCTTTCTGTCATATTTGGGTTTTCTTTCAATAGAAATGTTTAAATAAATGGGACTTTAAGCATATGATTCAAAAGGCAATACTGAACCTATAAATCTATGATATCATACAGATGAAATGGACAAAAATGGTCTGTTCCTGCTTCTGAGAACTAATGTAGGGAAAAAATCAAATAACTTCAAGGTTTGAGCTAATATATTATAAAAATTAATACATGTGAGAACATTGACGTACAAACTTCATAAAGACTATCATTTAGTCAAACAGAAAGAGAAGTTGGTTTTATTAATTCTCTTTTCAGTATTTGTAATACACTGTATCTTTTTCTTCATTTTCACTTAGGTTTATAACAAATGCTTTACTACATATCTTGGATTCACAGATAAAAGCTTTTCTAAAATTCTGAAGATTCTAATTGCTATTTTTAAATTATTTGAATGCTTATGTAATTTAGTATTATTTAACTAATTGATTCCTTTGTATTTGTGCAGAGATTTTTAAGTAGGACAGATAAAATCAATTTCATGTGGCTCATCTCATTTTTCAAAACAAAATTTGAGTTTAGTCTTATGGTTTATCCTCTACTTTTATTCCCTGGTAGAGTAAACTTTCGATAAATTCTTGAGTAATCCAGCAAACCAAATGTGTAAATTTGCCTACAAATGAGTATTATTTTTACTTGACACTAAAGAAATGTTTAAACTTTATGCATATAAATGCTGGGAACATGTAAGTGTTGTTGTATGTAACAATTTCAAAATGCTTCGAAAAATAGCAGTTCTTTTCATTTTTCCTGATGGTAACTACCAAAGAATGAGTTGGATATAAAAATAATTTTTATTTTAAAGGTGCATTTGACTATTGAAATCTCAGAAGAAATACACAAATCATTTGTTAAAGTAGAATATTACATATAGGCTAAGTCAATGTCCTATAATATTTATTACCTTCATAGATAATATTAACATCTGTTAATTTATTTAGTGCTTCAGCTAATGTTTTCTGATTCACATATTTCTTTTCATCTGCCTCAAAGTCCTTTATAGAGTTAAGATATTCAATAATGTTCTGTCAATAGTTATTTTGCTTTACAAATATGGTACTCTTTATATGTGTGTGGATTCTTTTAGTCCATATTAATTATTTCCTTCTTTAGAAGATTTTAATTCAATTTCAATTATATATAGATTAATACGGTAGATATGTGGGTGATGAGAGAATAAATAAAATAAATCGTCAGCTTTAAAGACATTTTCTTATCAAAAACACTAATTAAAAATAATTGAAAAGGATTTTAAAATGAGGTAAGGGCAAATGATAAGTGGTCATGAGTAACTCTAACAAACTCTACCCTTTATGCCAGGATAATACTGATGTGACATCTGTGGAATTGATGCCCCATTTTTTTTTCCTGTCAGGGATGAAAATTTGCACTGACATATTTACAATTTCCTCCTGGTTCCTTCATGACTTTTATATTTGGGTCTTGCATAGAATCTATGAAATAAAGAAAGGCAGCTAGTTTGCAGAGATATCTCACATGCTTGTAAACTTAGTGAACATAAATCCTACATCTGAATTGATCTATGGGTGTATCTTGCTTTCAAACTCAGATTATTTTACCCAATTGAAAAAAAATCAGAGCAGAAACAGTTGCAAGTCTGCATCACTGAAACTTTGTATTCACATTCTCAACTAATCCCTCTATGATGTTTGATGTTTTGTTTTGTACCATGTCCATATTCTTCAAATTTTCCTATGAATGCAATAAAAAAGGAAAAATAACAATTCCAGTGTAATGATTCTTGTCCTCACCTTCAAAGAATTTACCATCTCAGTGGTGTCTTACCCCAAGTATCCCATGGTTCCTGCAAGTCTGCCTTAAATATACTCAGTCAATAACCCAATCCTTCTGTGCTCTGGCCAGTGAGCTCTGGGGACTGCTGAGCATGGAGAATGCAGAAATTTCTTGCAGCCATAGGTAAGGATGAAGGATCCTTTTTGTTTGTATGTTACGTATTCTTCAGTAGATATCAATTTTGTGATCTATGTGCCCAAATGTTGTTTGGGTAATTCAAAACAAAATGGTGTTTCAGTTTTTATTTATATAGTCTCTTCTTTACATGTGATTTAATTATATGTTCCACAGAGTCTGAACAAGAAAGAAAAAAAAGAATAATATTATGAAACAAACTCTATCCAGAATTTTTGCTCTTTTCTCCTGGAACATGCTGAATTATTTTTATCGAGGTGAGATAATCATTATCAACCTTTTTCTCCCTTAGGATAGCTTTTGTCTCCAAGGGTTACTTCCCCTTTTAAAAATAGGTTTCCAGCAGATATTCCCTGCCTGTTTGCCACACAATTTCTGGCGTGTCTGACATTGATTTATCTGCAGACTGGCAATCTATTACATTTCTATTTCTCCCTAGTCAACATTGCCATTACCTAAGGAAGCCATTTCAGACATTTTCAACATTCCTTAAAACTCCCCTGGCTCTTCATATGGAATAATCTACCCAGCCCCCTGCAGCTCACAGAAACAACAAACCTTCAAATGAAACTTTCCTCTGAACCTGCCATGTTTTCTTTGCATCCACATAGCCTTTGCCTGGAAAAATAAATACCTTTATGTTTTCCTCTGGTCTCCATTGACTTTTGATCCTTTGGGAACCATCACCAAATTACCTTATGGTCTTTTATCTTCCCTTCCTACTGGTTATTTTAGATTCTCTCTCTCTCTCTCTCTCTCTCTCTCTCTCTCTTTCTCTCTCTCCACCTCCCCCCCCCCCCCGCCGCCCTCCTGTGTGTGTATGTATGTGTGTGTGTGTGTGTGTGTATGTGTTCCTAGAGTTAAATTTATTTTACACACCCATGTTTTTCTGAAATGATCCAGATACATGAGCTTGGGAATTTTGTGATCTCGTTACCTTTAAAATTCTTAGAATATTTGTAATGAAATTTTATGTTTGTTATTCACAGTACTCAGTTTTATAACATTAATCATGTTACTATTTCATCCATTCAGTTTTTTAAAAGCCCCACCTTTTATTCTAAAATGGCCTGTTGTTTCCAAGCCTAATTGCATAGCAAAAGAAAATTTCAGGAAATTACTTCTATTATGGTTTGGCTATGAGGTATCTTCCAAAAACTCAGGTGTGAGACAATGTAAGAAGGTTCAGAGGAGAAATGATTGAGTTGTGAGAGTCTTAACCCAATCAGTGAACTAATCCCTAATGGGATTAACTGAGTAGTAACTAGAAGCAGGTGGAGCAGGGCTGGAGGAAGTGGTTAATTGGGGGCGAGGCTATGGGGTATATATTTTGCATCTGGAGCTGGAGTCTCTCTTTTTGCTTCATGACCACCAGGAAGTGAACTGCTTCCCTCTGCCACACTCTTCTGCCATGATGTTCTGACTCACCTCCAGCCTGAGGAATGGAGCCGGCCTTCCCTGGAGTTAAGACCTCTGAAACCCTGAGACTTCAATAAACTTTTACTTGCCTACATTGTGCAGGTTAGATCATTTAGTCACAGCAGCAAGAAAGCTGACTAATACCACTTCATTTTCCCTGAGCCTTAGTTATCCTACCTTTAAATTGACTAAATAAATATAATTAATACCTACTTAATAAGACTTGAGGATTAACATGTAATTACTTACATTATTGTAAATCATGAGATTACTATCACTGTACTAAATGATAATAGTGTAAGCAATGTTCCTGGTATGTAACAGGCATTTCTATCTTTCTAGTGAAAAATTATATTCAAAATTACTTCCAGTATTAAATACAAATACACTAATATTCTGTAAGTTTGAGCTGGTAGGTCCTAATCCTTTGTGATTGTTTTTCTATATACTTTATTTTATTTCTTTTTTTCCTTTATTTTATTTTTACATATTTTATTTTTCAATCAGCATAATGTCAATCTACTATCTTCAGAAAAGCAATCTGGCCTGATTTCTGTGCAGCCAACTGAAAGTTCAGAGCCCGAGCACAAAAAAAGTGGCATTTCATTTACACTAGATCACTGACACATTAATCAAGGGACCTATACCAATAATTTCATGAATCTTTTAAAACCCCAATACTATTATAGAATGCAATTTCTCTCATAAAATTCAGTAAAACATGAAACTCTTAAGTGACCCCTTTGGATACTTAATGATTCTATAAATGCATTACTAAAATAATTTATAAGGCTAAGTGACTCATTTAACATATCAGTCTGAGTAATTCAAATAGATGCTTCAGCAGAATTCCAAACTGTTACAAATTATGGACCTAATCGCTCTATTCTGCTCACCACTAAATGCATTTCCAACAGCGTCACTTATCTACCTCATCAAATTCGTACACTTGATGATTCCACACTGACTTTTGTGGATCACTAAATTACAGTGACTACTTCTCAAATGCAAACCACTATTTATATTTCTTTACTAGAATTCTTCTATCAATCTTTTTAGATTTTTTTCTCTAAGCACCTTGATCAAATAATATTTGTGTTTTTGTTTTGCATATAAGAATATTATGCATTCACCTGTTCAATTAAAAGTGTTTTGTCATTTTGTAAATAACATTCAATTTTAACACTATAGACATATTGGTAAAGATAAATATTTAGCATGAAGAAATGCCTGGATTTTAATTGAGCAATGTTTTATTTTTATTTAAAGCATGATAACTAAACAAGTTATCAGTTGTATAATCTGAATTTGTTTGTACATAAAATGTGTAGATATCTTATGAGATGGCCAGGAAGACTAAAAGGAGTAAAATATCTCAACACTCATTTCAGTAAAGATGTTCCATAATTCTTAGTTCCTCTCACACTTTCTTCTAATCATACATTATTTTTTTACCTCTTATATGTTGAATGTGATATTTATAAAATAGAGAACAAAAAGAGTATTGCGTTTAAAAATCCTTTCTAGTGTCTTTTTCTGTATCAAATAGTAAATATTTTTTTCCTACTTTCCTTTCTGTTAAAGAAGAGGTCTTATGTTATTTCCTATTCAGAATGCCATATCTTGGAACACTATTTAATAGCAGGCATGATTTCTATTTTTGGATAACATACAATTTGGCTTTGGATATACCTTTATTTCTTCATTATTTTTTGTGACCTTAATCATTATTAGGCTAATTTCCTAAGGAAAAAAAAAGGCATTTAATTGCCCTTTTCTTCTTTTTCCTTCATTGCCCTTTTCTTTCTTTCTCCCTCCTTCCTTCCTCCCTCCCTCCCTCCCTCCTTCCTTCCTGTCTTTCTCTGTTTCTTTTTCATCTCTCTCTCCTTCTTTTGATACTAGGAAATGAACCCTTGGGCCCTTTAAATTGAGCAACATTCATCAAATCTTTTTAATTTAATTTTATTTATTTTTTATTATGAGACAGAGTCTTGCTAAGTTGCTTAGGGCCTCACAAAGTTTCTGAGGCTGACCTGTATCACTCACAAGATTCACTGGGATTACAGACACATACCATTGCACCTTGCTTCATTTCCATTTTTTAAAGATGTATATTGTGATAAAAAATGAAGAATATCATTTAGTTACAATCTATACAATATAGATACAAGAAAAATCTAGACTTTGGCAGAGTCCATGTGTAGTCATTAATTGATTAAGATCAGCTGTGAAGTAAGCTGTTTGACATATAAAGATATGCAAACAGGGCTGGGGATATGGCTCAAGTGGTAACGTGCTCGCCTGGCATGCAGGAGGTGCTGGGTTCAATCCTCAGCACCACATAAAAATAAAATAATGATGTTTCGCCTACCAAAAACTGAAAAATAAATATTAAAAAATTCTCTCTCTCTCTCCTCTCTCTCTTTAAAAAAATAGATGTGCAAACAAAACACTTTATAAATGATGTACAATTTATCCTTACTTGAAGTATTCTGTATTTTGCAAAGTCCCTCTCAAATTTTCAATCTCAGAATGAGCAAATCTCACACATACTCCTTTGGAAGACAGAACTTTAAAATATCTTCTATTACACTTTCTTTTGCCCTATATGTGTACTAATTCCACAACATATATTTTAAGAACACAGATTTTCATCTTTCCTTCTTCTACCTTGTTATTTTATTTGTATTATCATTTCAAATTTTTCAGAAATTTATATAAGGCAGTTTATGTTTAAAACGCACATTTATATCCGTTTCAGAATAAGCAATTAAATGAATTAATGATGTGTGTAAGGTAGATGATGTTCTTTCTTCAGTAAGTAAAAAGAAATTCTGACAGTTATAGTTTTGGCCAAGATCCCACAGCTGTGACTCCAACTTTAATTTTCTCAGATCAAGTCTTTATTACTGCAATAGCACTCTACTCTCTGGATTTTCACTAATACTTCAAATTTTCCTAATGTCATGATCGGCTCTCTTGAAGATATAAACTATTTCACTAAGACTTCTTTTGCCTTCTTCATTATGGAAAGATAATTAGCCACCTATGTATCTGAATTTATTTTAAGGTATTGACTCAATTATTACAGATGCTGAGAAATTCCATGATAAACTGGTGTCAAGCTGCTCATCCATCAGGGGAGCTGATAGTGTAGTTGCAACCCATATACAGATGACTGAGAATCTGAAGAGTCCCCGTCCGTAAATCAGGTGCAACCAAGACCCCAAAACCCTGTTTCATATCAAGTCTGTAGGTAGGAGGT
The DNA here is from genome assembly GCF_048772815.1 of Callospermophilus lateralis. Classification (NCBI taxonomy): domain Eukaryota; kingdom Metazoa; phylum Chordata; class Mammalia; order Rodentia; family Sciuridae; genus Callospermophilus; species Callospermophilus lateralis. Next base: position 6,824,343 of record NC_135309.1, on the reverse strand, counting down.
CCCTCTTGCTTAGAGATATTCAATCTTTTTGTTCTATTCACACTTTCAAAAGATTGCATGAAGTCCATGGTTATGGGAAAGCAATCTGTTTCACTGGCCTACCTGCTGAAATACTCCAAATATCAGGGTACATATGGTCAAGTCAACTTGGTATATAAAATTAACACCTCTCTCTCTCTCTCTCTCTCTCTCTCTCTCTCTCTCTCTCTTTCATTTTTTGGGAGACATTTTTAATGTATTTTTAGTTTTGTGAAAAGCAAAACAAGCTTTTAAGGCAATATGCACCTCTTAGGCTCTGCATAAACTATAGATAATGACAGACATTTTTGGACATGCATTTATTTTTAAAAACATTAACACTTTCTAAGCACTTTCCCTGTGAGGCTTTAGAAAGAATTAATTAAAAAATATTTCAGAAGAAAATTTAATTGATTTCCAGGAGTAACATTTAAATCATGAGTATTCAATTAGCTGTTATTATTGAGATTGACTCTTCAGATTTTTATGCAAATGTGTCCTTTCTTATATACAGACTGATACTAAAGATAAATCCGTTTCATAGGACCTCCCTTTTTTAAATTCACTAAATCAGTAATTATTTACTATGAAATATAGTTTGTGCCAAAAAATGAAAAGCAAAAATAGGTCTACTTGTCACTGATCTACTGAAATAAAGTTGGTTCATATAAAATGTGGCTACATAAAATAATTTAGAGTATTATCTTTATACAAAATTAGAATTGATACAGTATTTTAGAAAAAGAAAGGCAAATGCCATGAATTTTGATATATTTCTTTGACACTCTTCAAATCATAGAAATATAGAAATATATTTATAGTTGTGTAAAAGTTTAAAGTTGAAAGGACATGGGGTTTTATCTTATTTATCTTTCTAAGTTTCACAAATGAGAAATATGAGGACAAAATTATATCTGTGGAGACTATAACATACCACTCCTGAATATGAAAGATTGTTAAAACAATTAAGAAGAAACAGATATATGAAATATCTTTGCCCTCCATTGCCTCCAAGGGACATAGATTACAAAAACATAAAGTATATTCCTTACCCCTTGTTATGGTCTGGATATAAAGTGTCCACCAAAAGTTCATGTGTGAGTAATGCAAGAATATTTGGAGGAGAAATGTTTAGATTAAGAGAGTTGTAACCTATTCGGTGGATTAATCCAGAGATATTGATTAATAGAGCAGTAACTGTAGACAGGTAGGCTATGGGGGCATGCCTTTGGGGTTTATATTTTGTCCCTAGTGAGTGGAACTCCCTCTTTCTGCTACCTGTTTGCAAGTTCAGAATGCTCCCCTAAGCGACATTATTTCGCCATGATGTTCTGCATTACCTTGGGTCCTGAGCTATGTAGTCAACCCGCCACGAACTGAACCCCTGAAACCATGAGCCAAAGTTAACTTTTCCTTCTCTAAGTTGTTCTTGTCAGGATTTTTGATCATGACAAAGAAAAAGCTGACTTGAACATCTTTTCTTCTACCAGGGAAAAGAAATGTTAACCAATAAAGAAAACTTTAGAAACTTGTCTTTTTTGTAACCTTTATTTTATGTATTTACTTTTATATGGTGCTAAGGATCAAATTCAGAGCCTCACAAGTGGTAGGCAAGTGCTCTACCACTGAGTACAGCCCCAGCCCCAAGACCCTTGTCTTTTGAAAAGAGTATCAAAGAAATTTACATTAGCAAGCCTTCCTGAGTTTGTCAGCCATTTATTTGACTTCCCAGAGGTTTTTGCCCCTTGATATTCAAGGTCTTTATCTTTTGTGTTGTCATTTTCCTAAAATTTTACTGTCCTTTATTGAAGGGGCTGTATAAATGGAATTTAAAGCTTGATAACTACCTCATCCCTGAGTGTTGCCTGTGCACATGTAAAATATACATGCTAATAAATGTCTGCTTGTTTTTTTTTGTTGTTGTTGTTGTTAATCAATCTTTGATTACAGGGTTACATTCTAAGAAACTGTGGTAAGGAAGGGTGAAGAAAAAAACTCATTCTTTACTGTTGGTTTAAGTAAGTTCTAGAAAAAGCTCCCCTGCTCTAAAACTGCACTACTTGGTATCCCCTGAGGAAAGATGGGGCATGAGGTCACAGACCAGGGAACCTGACTTTTTATTTTAAAACTTCTAAATTGGTATGTGATGTAGGACAAATTAGTCCCTGCACTTTTGATTCTTCTTCTCTAATAGAAGGGTGTTGGAATACATGAATTCTAATGTAACTTCCAACTCTAATGGAAGGGAATGGAGTTAGTACCTGGAAAGAAAAAAAATATACAATAAAACAAAGAACCTAGCACATTGATAAATAATAAGGGTGTGCCATGAATCACTTATTTTAAATCACTTTCCCAGAGATTCCTCCTTAACTTAAAAAGACAATTTATTAAGCCTATCACTTTATGAGATATATATATATATATATACATATATATGTAGTAATCTTTTAAGCAGACCTGATTGAAATTAAAATTATCAGTATATTTTTGCTAAATGAAATTATATAATTTTTTGGAGGGCTGAGGGGGTACCAGGGATTGAACTCAGGGGCACTCAACCACTGAGCTATATCTCCAGTTTTATTTTGTGTTTTTTTTCTTTCTTTTTTTAACTTTATTTTATCTATCTATCTATCTATCTATCTATCTATCTATCTATCTATCTATACTTCTATCTATTTTTATGTGGTGCTGAGTATTGAACCCAGGGCCTTGCATGTGTGAGGCCAGCATTCTACTGCTGAGCCATAACCCTAGTCCCTTATTTTGTATTTTCTATAGAGACAAAATCTCATAAGTTGCTTAGCACCTCAGTTTTTCTGAGGCTGGCTTTGAACTCCCAATTCTCCTACCTCAGCCTCCTAAGCCACTGGGATTACAGGCATGTACCACCAGGCCCAGCAAAATTACATAATATTAACATAATTTTATAACATCTGGAATTTTTATTTGGTTACTTTTAATTTTCCATTGAAATTTGATATGGACCAAAATATGTGGCTAATAATGTAATGTCATATTAAGGTTTTGGGAAAAAGGGAAAAAAATGACCTAAGTAATATAATTTTCTTCAAAATCTAATTATTTTATTTATGAAAAAAATAAGTCTACACTGATTCTATAAAATCCTCAACAAGTTGAAAGCAAAAACTAGAATAGATATAGGAAAGGGTACTCATGACATGATAATGTCATCTTTATAAATGAAAACATGGAGACTAAAGATGAATTTTTTTATGATTAAAAGCTTAAGTTAGCAAACAGTCTGTGTAATATACACACCTAAAATGTCATAGAACTACATTCTGGTTACTACAAAATATGTGATATGGAAATTTCTTAGAAATAGAATCTGTTTAAACCACTTACGTAAGTTTTCCCTACGATTTTCTTCATAGCTTATGAAAATGTTTACACTCATGTCCTTGATACTGTTATATAGATATGCTTACATATATACACATGTGAATGATTTTTTCTTTTTCAGCATATTTGGCCATAACTTATTTAGCTCACTTTCATTATATTCTACTAGTAAGTTCAACTGGAAATTAAAACAAAGCCTGTGTACTTATGATAAAATTTCTATAGTAAATTTCATATTAATAAATCATTTGCTACTTTTCACTTAGCAATGGCTTTTCAAGAGAAATAACCTGGATAATCATATAGATCAATTAGAGTCTTGTTTTATACTTTCTGAAAACAAAATTTGAAGCAAGGTTTGAGTGTTAATATATTAATCAAAGATAAATCCCAGGCCAGCATGGGTGAGGAAAAGAAAGGTTCAGTGCAAGGTGCTGTGTCACCCTCTTGCCTACCCCTTTATGCCAGGTTGTGTAACAGGGGAAGTTCTCCTGGTAAGGAGAACACAGTCCATCTGCAGCTGAGAGAAAATGTCCCAGAACAATCCACAGGAGACGTAGTACAAAGTTGCACTCTTCTGTCTGCAGTTTCTTATTGGTCAGAGTACATCAGTGAATAATTGAGTCCTTTTTGCAACAGCTTGGCTTTTTTGGGTGGCATTTCCTCTTTGTAAGTTTCTTCAGTAGTCACTACCCTGCCTACTGTGATGAGCTTCTTCCATATCTACAAGTGATCAAAGATGATAGCAAGTCAGAGAATGAAGCTTGTCAGTCTGACAAAGCAGCAGCACCCTAGACTGAGCACTCATTTTTCTTTCTTCCTGGGCAAGTGCTGTTCAGCTGTGGTGATAAGAATATACCAACAGATGCAACTGGGGGAGAACAAGATTTTAATGATTTGGAATTTTGACTATTTATCCAATGAATATATAATAATTCCTTGAATGTTTTACATAGTTTTTTTTTTTGTAAGATGTGCACTTTTGGATGTTGAGTGGTATCCTTAGATGGTATATGTATGTATATATATATGAGCCATACTAATCTAAAATCATGGTGGATTTTGTTGTATATGTTTCCTAAAGACCAAATTATATAAAAAATTGGAAATACACACACATACCCACACAATGTGTATGTTCTGAACAATTAATGCTACATTTAAAAACACATCCCTTGTTATTTTGGTCTGACCAGTTCTGACTGCTGTTATTTTCCCTTTTTAACAGCAAGAGTGTAGCATGCAAACATTTGATTTTTTTTCTAGAACAACAGACTAACAATGCCTTTTATTTTTTCAAATTGTCTTATGACAAGCTGCAGTAATTGATTTGATAATATACAAAAACCTTACTGTGGCTGAGTGTGGTGGCGCAAACCTGTAATCCCACTGGCTCCAGAGGTGGAGGCAGGAATTCAAAGTCAGCCTCAGCAATTTAGTGAGGTGCTAAGCAACTTAGTGAGATACAAAATAGGACTGGGGGTCGAGTGCCCCTGAGTTCAATCCCTGGTACCAAAACAAAACAAACAAAACCCCAGCTTATTGTATCACCAACTTCTACATCAAAGCTTTACTTATATTTCTAAAAGCATAATTTTTGCAAAGAATTGTATTTTTCATAGTTTACCTCTGTTGATTTTTCCTCCTAAATGTAAAATATATTAATACTTTGGCATAAGTTAACTGAGTGAAGCTAATTATTTACTTTTATTATTAAATGAGGAGAGAATGTAACTCCAAAATAGAATCAGAGAACTATTGTCCCAAAAGATTTATAAATACAGAATCATCAAACAAACCTGGATCAGGAAGAGTTGTGTCACTTTTGAAAGAATTGATGTCAGTATATTGTATAGGTAATTTTCTTACATGTAAACTATATGTATTACTTTCTGCAATTATTATACTGATAATACAATCCATACGTACTTTGTTTCAAAATTTTAATGTGTTAGAATATCTCAGAATTTTGACCTACATTTCAAGAGATCTTGTGAAAAATTAGAATTACATTCTTCAGTACAGTGATACTTACTGGATTAGGCAAACAAATGCATCTCATATAGAAGGAGTTTCAATAAAATTTGGTGCATCTATGAATTTATTACATTTTGACTGCAATGTGTCTTGCAAAATATTATTTTTATCCTGTTTTAGATTTCAAATGCTTGCTGATAAAATATGTATTACATATAGAATTTTAGATGCTTAATTTAAGTTATTGGATTATTATTCATGGCCTAAGAAACAAAACTTACTTGAAATTAACAATTTAAAAACGTACCTCTTTAGAGTTAGACCATTATTGGTAGCATTGACTCTAACAGTTAAGTATTGGAAATATCAAGCTGGGTGAGTAAAAATATCTTGGCCTAAATAAGAAAGCTTTCATTATTTTTCTAATCAGGGTGTATAAATATGTGGTAAGTGCATGGATGTTTAACATTTTGTTTCTTCATATCTCTTTAAGAAATGCTTACCTGCAAAAGACAGTATGCTGTAAACAGAGGGATAAATGCATACCTGAGACTGTGGTCTGGAGTTATGGGGTTTCAATCTTGCTTAGTTGTGTTGCATTTGTATCTTTGACTAATTTTATAATTCACTGAATTGACATATTAGTCTTAATTATATATGCCATTTAAACTACAACTTTAGCTCCTTAGCACACTTCACAAACTGATCATCAAAAAGTGAAAAAGAACAGATTTACCAACTATTTTTAAAAGTAAAATGTTCTGTGGAATATTTGAACCAAAGGTGATTGCTAAGTTTTTATATATTTTGATCAATATACATATCAACTCACAGTTGTATAATTAATAGTTTAAAATATTATTGATTCATTATGGCATCCATATTTAACCATAGTCACATGAAAAATTTATTGATTTTTGTATTTTTGCATAAATTCTGTCGATGGCACATACATATGTCAAGTAAATACACCCATATAATTTGAAGCACGATGTTTAATATTGCTGTAGTATTTTGTACCTGTTTTTCTTAAATTCAATTTTAATATGTTCTATGTAACTTAATAATATCATACGTTGTTTTATTCTTAGAATTTACACAGAATAAAATACTCCATCACTATATTATTTAATAAATATGTTTATAATTATTTGATTACTAATATGATTATTTCCACATTCATTGAGTTTAGTCTCAATAACCTGTCAAGAAAGTTTTTACAAGTTTTTGCAATTGCTTTCTCTAAGAAACAAAAAATCTATCTAGAAAATACTATGCATAGAATAGCCCTGTTATGTTTATGGCAAGTGAATTTTAGATAAATTCATGTCTACAGATAATTATTTGCCAATGCAATTAGACAAACATCTGCAATTACGACTCCATATAGACAAAGCAAATATAGTACCAAAGAAGACAAGAAACTAAGCTAGAATTCTGGGTAATGTGATTAAGGTTCATTTGAGTGGACACTACAGTATTACAGAAGTATAATGGATCAGAATTGAGGAAGTAAACTCTCTTAGCATCAAGGACAGAGGATCCCTTGGTAGAGTAAAAACTACATCAGAACTTTCTGTGAATTTTATAATAAGTAAAAATGGATTTTAAATAGAGAACTTCAAAAAAAATCTGTTATCTATGACTCTCAAACTTTTTCAAAGCTAAAGTTCTTTCCTTCTGTCAAACAGAGTGTGTTGTACCTGGTTCTCACTCTGTTGCATAATCAGATTAGTTTAAGAAAATTATTATGTTTTGCTTAATTACGAGTTTCTCAAATTCCTAGATTCACATTTTTAAAAAACATTTTGATGAATAATTTTTATTAGTATGTAAGAAGGTCAGTACTTTTACCCAAGAATTCAGTGGATCCTCAGGGAGATGCTTCACTACTGTCTTTCTGCCTCACTGATTTTCTCTGTTATCAGATTATCTTTGGTCTTCCTGTCACCATCTCTTCTTATTCCTCATCTCTGTCTGTGTCATAGCTTTCTCTTGTATCTGTTATAAGCAACATTAATTCCTGACATGGTGATTTATGTATATATCATCTATTAATAAATACAGCAGAGGATTTCAGAGTTTTTGAAGGCAATTTAATAGCTTATAGGAGGATATTTTTGTATACTTTAAAACTCAACATTTAAGAACAGCAGGTATAATAAAATGACATTTCTAGGTCATGACTATGAAGAAGATTTTTTATAAATTATAATATATTATTCTATTCCTGTTTTTTCCCTGGAAATTTTTTTTAATATGATAATTCTTATGTCTGCCCCTGTCCCTTTTTTTTTTCAGATTCTATGACAGGTACCTTAAGAAAAATGTACTTTAACTATTATCCCATTTATTTTTAAAGTATATAAAGAATGTAAAGGGTTGTGAATACATCAGGAGGAATGATTGTGGAAAGAACAAATTATGGATTTCAATAGGTTCCCTGGTCCAGAATGGGAATTAAATTGGAAAGGAAATGGTGGTAAAGGAATTTCCTGTGATATTCTCTGAAAATTAATTATGAACTTAGTTACAATCAGGCACTTAACACCTGGTTTTTCTTTTTAACCCACATTATTCTCTTACCTGAATTACATATTGCTATGTTAAAAGGCATATATATGTGTCTAAAAATATTTGTGTGTGTGTGTGTGTGTGTGTGTGTGTGTTTGTAACCCTAATGAAGGCTAACATCTGTGTATATCTAACTCACCAAATAATACAAATTAATATCAGTTTTCCATCAAACATGACATGAAATAATTGTACCTTTTATTGGAATATCAGGGAGAGTGAGTTTGTAGTACACAGCAGAGTTCTTAAAATTTAAGGGAAGTGGCCTGGCACAGTGGGGCATGCCTGTAATCCTAGTGGCTCAGGAGGCTGAGACAGGAGTGTTGCGAGTTCAATGTCAGCCTCAGCAACGGTGAGGCACTAAGCAACTCAGTGAGCCTCTGTCTGTAAATAAAATACAAAATAGGGCTGGGGATATGGCTCAGTGTTTGAGTGCTCCTGAATTCAATCCATGGTACCAAAAAAATATTAATAATAATAATAAGGAAAGTGACCTTCTTTCCCTTCACTTGTCCCACAACTCACAAACCAGACCAAGAAAATTCTTTCCCTCTCTCACTAAATATTTGTGATTTAGGTCTTTGTCACACCAATCAACCTAACTAATTCTGCTTTATTCAGTTTTCCTCTTCTTTCATCTTGACATGAGATGAAAAATTACACTCAACCCTCCTCTGGGTATACAAGTCGCTGAAACTGAATATTTTTACCTTTTTATATGAATCTTAGAAATGCTCTACCCTTCTGCATCTCCCTTCTATATTAGTAAATTAATGGGGCTTCTGGTGGTTTTGTGTCCATTATAAATGTCAATGGCATAGTCTATTAAACTTGGCACAGTTTATGCCATTTTCATTTTTCAAATGTATGATTTCACTTTATTTTCATAATATCTTCTAAACATGTTCTCCGTAGTATATTTTTAAAGTGTTAAAACAGTAGATCCTGATTTTTTTATTTTTAAATTTTTAACAACTATTTTCCAAAGATTTTGAATTGTAAGCATCACAGATGGAGCCAAGTCCTTATCGTTCATAATTGTCTAATATCATCATTACATAATTTGGACTTAGGTCCTCTCTTGTGCATGATTGTATAAATTGTTCAGTAATATTAGGTTTTTTTAATAGGGTAGATTTGGAGATTGTGCTAAACTTATTTTATATCCTCAGTGTCACTAGGAATGCTTAAAAGGTTTCAGTAACTGAAACCAATAGATATTTATTTGATTATCAGACAAATGCATTCAATTGCACTTTCCAAGCTAGTCCTAAAATTAGTATGTTGATCTTGGAGAGATTTCTATTATTGCCTGTTAATTTTATGCTATTATGCTAAAACCAACATACTTCCAGTTATATCACAGAGTGGAAGAATGCTTCTCAGTAAACTTTAAAACTTAGTAACCACAACATACATGATTATTTCTCACTTATATGGAAATATAGTTGAGGAATGGCTGATCTAGTTTGGGTTTCAATCTACTTTGTCTATATCTGCTCCTCATTTCTTTCATTTTTCTAGAACCACAGTCTACCATGGGATGTTCTTCTTATCATTGTAAAAGCTTATGAAGGCAAACAGAAGCACACTGTCTCCTGAGACCTCATCCTGCAACAAGCACACATGTTATGGTCAGAAAAAGCTACTAAGCCAAGCCCAAATCACTGCAGTAGAAAAATATACTTTTACTGCACTGAGAAGTCAAATGTGAGATGTTCCCCCCAAAGGTCCTGTGTTAACGAAATGGTTAAAATGATGAGACTGTGAGAACTGGAAACTAATCAGTTTATCCTCGTTTGAATGCACTAACTGTATGGGAAGTAGGTAGGCTGTAGCTGGAGGTGGTGGATCTGGGGGAGTGTCCTGCTATCTGGATACCATGAGCACAGCAGGGCTTCACTGCCATGCCCCGCCACCATGATGTTCTGCCTTACCAAGGGCCTACAACAATTGAGTCAGCACACCTTGGACTGAACCTCTGAAATTGTAAATCAATATAAACTTTTCCTCCTGTAAATTATTCTTGTTGGGCATGTTGGTCATGAGGATGAAAAGCTGTTTAACACAAAAGGAAAAGGAAATGAATTGTTCCTGAGCAATAACCCAAATTTTACAATGTCCAGTAAACCTGCATTTTTTTATATTACAGTTTTAATTGTGGTGATTCTTCCTTGAACCATTAAATTGAATGTTCCCAAAATATAAACTATACGCTCAAGTTGGTCAATAACTAATGAGAATTTTTCTTACACTGATTTAAAAAATAAATGAAATTTTGTAGGCATTTCAAAGGTAATGCTGATTTTAAAGCTGGTTATTTACACTGAAAAGACTTCTCAAAATTCCAGTTCTTTAGTTGTCTTTGTTATTTTCAGTATTTTTTTTATCTTCAGGTTGTAGCAACATGGTCAACCTTACTTCAGAATTCACTATGAGACATTATAACATAAAACAAGGAAGAGCACAACTCTTCACATGATCTATATTAGCAATTTTAAAACTTTTTTTCATAAAACCCTAGTAAAATTTTACAGTATCTTAGAGGCTGAAATTGGGTAATATACCCACTTATGAATCACTCACTTGTAACAGGAATGGACTTATCTTTAGATCTCTTGGCCATACCTCTGGAGCTGACAGAACTGTCATTAAAGCAAGTTTCTTCAGATGTACATGACTGTGAGTAGGCAGAAAAAGAATTTGAATGGCACAGTGGTTCTCTATTAGTTTTGTAAAGAAGGTAAGTGAATGTTAGACATGGACCACCAGTATGCACTATACTTTATGGGATATCATTGCCATTGTTCTTATGGTTTTGTCTAAAGATAGGATTATATTAAAATAAACATAGTTACAAAGACACATTATTAACCTTCATTAGAGTTCATTCGTATCACCAAAAAGAGAGTTTTCACATGCATTGTGCAAGTTTCAAAATCTTTTTTATCCATAACTCTTACCGAAAATATTAACTACATATCAAAATGACTCAAGGTACTCAACTCTATAGAAAAAATGTTCTCTTCAATTACCCTTTTGTGAACAGATTCTCTCAAAACTGTGAAATTCAAGAAGGATGTGTGCACTTCCTCTAAAAATAGATGATTATAGGACACCTTCATTAATATATGTAAGGTATCTATTTGTAGCATATCTAGTAAAGAATATTTATAGAAATATTAAAGCCATTCTAATTTTAAAACTAGTAGCCTAAAAACTCTACTATTGTTTTGAATTTCTTGGTTTTGCAAATGAGATGATTCCATCTATAGAAGTAACTGCTTTCATGTTTATAAGTGTTAATCTTGTTCTAATCTATTAGGATTCTTTGTGAAGTAACTCAACTACCTACATTTTCCTAACTTCCAGAGATGACTACGGTCATCATTCAGATGTGGTCTATCTAGAAGACAAGGAGTCAATGAAAGTTAAGCAAAGTAGAATTCAATCATCATTACATTAGGAATTTACATTCAACCTTAGTCAAATACAAAAGAATATATATGTTCCAATAATGTTTTTCTGACACTTCTTGAGGCCATTTATTATTTAATAATGCACATACAGAGTATTTTTAAAGTTACATTTAGACTTCATATAGTTAAACTGTTTATTGTTCAAATTCACTCTACCAATTGGTGAGACCAAATTTTTTCAAGTAAATGTTAAATCTCTTCTATTTCATACTGGAGGAATGACTGTGGCTACAAGAGGAAATAAGTTAAGAATTTCAAACTGAGTTCTTAATTTTTTTCTAAAGTATTTCAAGATATTTTTCAAATTAGTGAACAAAAAGTGGACATATTTTTGTAGAGCAATGTGCACATCCAATACACACACACATATATAATATATTATATAATGATACAATGATTCAATGATCAAATATGGGTAATTAATTTATCACCTTAACATTTGTCATTTTCTTGAGATGAGATCATTTGAAATCTTCTCATCTGGATATTTTGGAATAGATATTTGTTGTTAAATATGATCACTCTATCTTATGACTGAAAAAAAGAAACTGTGTTTACTAGAAAATTTTAAAAGTAAGAATTCAATCAGGTGCAGTGGTGCATAGCTGTAATCCTAGAGGCTTAGGAGGCTGAGACATGAATATGACAAGTTCAAAGGCAGCCTCAGCATTTGAGTAAGGCTCTAAGCAACTTAGCAAGACCCTGTCTCAAAATAAAAATACGAAAGGGCTGAGGATGTGGCTCAGTGATTAAGAACCCCTAGATTCACTGGTACCCCCCAAAAATCAGAATTACATACATGTATACATTTACAAATGTATACACATATATATTGCTATAAGTTTTTAGGTATAAATAGGTAAAAATACAGATAAAAAATAGTTGTTAGATATATTTTCATATACACATTATGAATTGACATAATGGTATATTAAATATAATGGTATATGAAATATAAACTCATAATTGTATATGAAATTGAAATATAAATAAAATGGTATATGAAATTTAAACAATTACAAACATTTTCAGTGTCACTAAAATTTTCTAAATCTTGATTTTTTTGCTGATAGTTAATTGATACAATTTAAAGGTGTATCTACCTCATTAAACCTATAAAATACTGTTGGAGGCACCTATACACACACAAATATTCATTCATACGTTTGTTCTATATAAAGAACCATATACATTTATTTGCAATTCATTGTATAATTATTTGAATGTAGATAGGACATTACATTAGTCTGACATAACTTAAAGATAATTTCTTAATTGTTAACTGCTAGGAGGACATTTTAAAACTTTATGTAAGCAGTTCCAATGGCCCCTGTTGACTATATCATCTTTTGTACCACTATACAATAATAGCTTATAACTTTCACTACTCCTAACAGTGGTATAGGTGACCATCCTTTGAAAAGCCATGTTTTGGGCAGGAGAAATGACATATATGATTCAGGTTGCATTGTTTCTACTATTTTTCTGATGTGTTCCTTATAGCATGAATTGCTTGTTTGTGTCCTGTGCTTAAAATTTCTTTCTGATAGACTTGTTATAGATGTTATAAATAGATGATGAAACATTATCTTTATATATCATATAAATGAAACATTATCATATGTTTATGATATTTCTACTTTAATTTTGTCCTTGGTGTTTATAAAAATGTGTGTGCTGTCAAATTTCTTACTTTTTCTTTTTAGTCTTTCTTTGGAGATATCTCTCACTAGAAGATATCTCAAAATTAACAGCAGATGTTTATTGGTGCTATTCTAGTTCTTTCCCTATTTCTTTCTAAATAATTCTTTAGGCTATTTAGGAATTAATTTTGTATGTGTGTATAGCATATATTTATATTGTTAGAAAGACTTGACTCTGACTTTGATACAAAAATTCACTTTAACATACTTAGCATCATCTTTCAAATTAAAGGATCACATTCTCTGGCTTTCTCTTAATAGGTTTGCATATTCTATATTAGTAAATGCCATTACTTTTGTTTGAAGCTTTATATTTTATAATAATACTTGATAATTTAATCTCTCCTAATTTTCTCACTTTTCAAAATATACCTATAATCCAACTATTTTATAGTACAGATAAACTTACATCATGTTTTATTTGACATTAGTTAATACACTAGTTGACATATGCTTTAACAACCAGAGTGCCTGTTTATAAATAGTTTTCTTTTACATATTTCAGTGGCTCATTTCTTTCTTTTTTTAAAGGTAAAAAAAGAAAAATCACTTTTGCTTCATATCCTATGTATTTTTTCTAGATTATTTCATCTAACCTGATGTATATATATGGTTGCCCCTTATATACTAAATTTCCAAAATATATGTTGCAAATACAGACTCTTCATATAAGCTTCTGTAGCTTTAATTGTTAAATACTTTGTACGTTTTATGTTCAAATACTGGATGAGGTGTTATATGTGCTTTATTATCTTATTTAATCTAGGGAACAACTCCATAAGGAATGTACTGTGATTATGCATATTGTTCCAGTGAAGATACAGAGGTCCAAAGCAATTAAAGAATCTGCCCAAGGTTACACACTGAAAGGTGAGCTAAGGATTGAAGTTGACTCTACTCTAGATCTATGTTCTTAATAATTAAACTGTATCAACTCCCAACGGTGGGCTGTTTGCCTTGTTTTCTGTAGGAACATCATATTCAGCAAACCGAAGTTTATTGATCATCTTGACCCTCCATCAATATTTCCTGTGTTTTGCCCATTCATATCAACTGGAGGTACCTCAATATCTCGAGTCATCTAAAATAAATATGTGCAAGTCGTCTGGCCACTCATCCCCTGCCTTTATCAGTCATAAATCTTGTCAATACTAAAAATAGTTTTTTTTTTCTTCTCAAACTTGGCCTTATTCATGTTATATATCATTCTTGGTCTTAGTTTAGGTACTTACTTTTCTGTCTATATTGTGATCAGAGAGATCGTTCTGAAACTGAAATGCAACAAAAGTATCCCATTGAAATTTCTCTTATTTTTTTCAAGTGCTTTAAAATTAGTTGAATTGATCCTGCTCCCCTCTGACCCTCTGCCTCCTGGTAGCTAGATTCAGAATCATACTAGGAAAAAATCCAATGTGTTTTAAGTTAGATAAAAATTAAAGCAAGCCAAAAGAAAACATATAACACCACTCTTCTTTTCATTGGTTATCATATCTGACAAAAAATGATTAGAAACTGTATATATCGATTTCAGAAAATCTCATCAGTAAAAGGCCAAATGTTAGTGAAGAAGTATGGTGGTAAACTAGTAAGTATGGTGGTAAACTAGTAAGATAATTTCAAGAATGGTTTCAATGCACTAAAGAAACTTTCTGGTTAGTAGAGTAATAAGCATTTTTAGTTGCTAATAATGGCAGAATGGTTTTGTTTAAATCTATGGATATCATCGCTCTTTCTTCTTGAGAAAATAAACAAGGAAACATAATTTTAACTAATTATAAAATTAAAAACAGTAGTTGTCTCTTAAGCATAACACTATAATTACTAGGATGATAAAATGTAAGATCAGAGAACAAGCTACTGAGGATTGCTGACGCCTGATTTATATATATATATGTGTGTGTCTATATATATATATATATATAACTGGTAGAACTAAACCTCTGCCTGCTAGTTTTGAATGAAATATCTCTTAAGAAAATGTCAAGAAGTGACAAGAAGTAAAGAAGATTTTTTATGTTTCTTCTTTTCTCATGTATCAGAAAAACTTAAAGTGAGCTCTTTTAGGGACTGCTTTAAAAAAAAAATTAACTTAAGAAGCATGAATTTTAATCCTGAAACTATACTGTCCCTGAACTTCTAGAATACATTCTTGAAAAATAAATTTTAATCAAGGTATCCTACAAACTTTAGAAGATACTGGACAACATATGTCAGCATAAAATTAAAATATAAATAGGTATATACTTCTTTGTATTTTCTTCTCTTCATCATTACTTTAAATTTCCTACTGACCCCTCTGCTTCCTCTTAGATTCCATGGTTACTCTTTGGAAAAATCCATGTTCTTTTATGTGCAAATGTAGAGCAATTTTTTTTTTTCTGGGAGTGAAGTAATTTCTAGAATCCTGTAACTTATTTTCTTTTTTTCTCCAATATTTATTGGTTGGAAAGGTTTTTTTTATCATAGATTATTTAAAAACAGCTTTAAACATATGAAAACTTTCATATTTAATTACAAATGATGGTTTTATAGAGGTCATTCATTACTCATACATTCAAATGAATAAGTATTTCTCATTTTGTGATTTTAAAAGCTATTTTCTCCTGGAAAACACTGAAGATGAGAAACATGGTCTGAGGGAATTCTGTGTATGATGTATACAGGTTTTTGTGCAGATTCCCTATATGTATAAAGAGAGAGAGAGAATAGTTTGTGATTTAAAGTTTAGGAGGGAAATTTGTGAAATTTAAAAAAAGGCTGATATTGTGTAAGTCTTCACTTTAGCAAATGTATTGGTATAATGTGTTGTGGTAAATTATTTATTTTCTTTGGATAAAAAATAATTATGTAGTTTGAACTAGTAAAATTTCAAGTCTCCTTTATGTAAGAATAATTATATATAAGAACGAACATGTGGATATTCATTCTATGGTTCAGAGTTATATCTTCTTTGAAATGAAGTTTAGGTATTTTCAGCTCATTTCAAATGGAGTTGCAGATCATTAGATACATATTGGAGAGTGATGCTTAATACTATTTTAAAGTCAATTTTCCTTGGTTCAATTATTGATTCTATTAGTCTTATGTATTCACAGAACTTACCTCTTTATTTCAGTTTTTTTCTTTTGAAAACTTGAGAATAATGGGGGAGGAGAAAAGCCCCACTTAGGTACTTAAAAATACCTAGTATATTTTTAAAAAGTATTTTTATAGACAAATAATGAGTTTAGTAAATGGTCAGTGAATTGAATTGATGTATTTAAGACATTGAAAAATGATTATTTTTCATGTTTTTGGTGCTTTGGCATTTAAAAGAATCTTTATTTGTATTAGCTTTGTTAGAGGGGAATGTCTAATTGAGTTAACATAATGATAGAAAATTAACCAGAATTAAGGAAAATCAGGCAGGATTGTACACAAAGTTGTACACCTCATGTGCTCAGATAGATTTTTTTCTCTCACATTTCTTGTTTCTTAATAAGAAAGAGGAAAGAAAAAAAAGTAGTGGTGAAGTAAGAAGGTGAAGGTCAAAAACAAAGCCTTCTAATCAATTTTTGCTTTTTGGAGAAGAAATATGTCCTGGAAAAGGTTGTTTGATGATTCCTCCAAATTCCTAATTGACATAGCAAGGAGAAATTTTCAACTCTTAGCTCACTAAACTTACCAGAATTCCATAGTGCAGAGGAGAAGAAAGGATCTCAAGAAAACTCAAGCAATATTTAAGGTCATCAATATCATTCTGTAGATTAAAAAATTGAGAGAGAGAGAAAGATTACAAATTTGTTTTTGAGAAAATAATAACAGTCAGTAGAAAACACAATACCAGAAGCTTAGCATTATATATATACATGATATTATAATATACAAATAATTTTCCTCCCTTTTCTTTCATATAATGTATATATCTTGTCATAGTAAGGCTTTGGTGTCTATCAATAATCTTGGAATTATGACTTTAAAGATTGAAGTTTTACAAATCATTTTATGTTTAGCATTTCTAAAGTTTTAAATAAACATACTAGTCATGAGTCTAACTGAATGGACATCATTTATTTAAAGAAACAAAAGTCACACTTCTACCTGCAAAAATAATGCTTTTTATTGTTCAGAAATAACTTAAAATGTCAGAAAAAAAGATTTATTCTGAATTCATGTTTTTAAAGAGAGACATATAATTCAGAACTAGTATTCTCTTGTTCCAAATTTAGAACCCTGTAATTTTCTACTGTGTTCAAAAATTATTTAACTGCAGTTAATAATGTATTATTTACTCTAACATCAGGTCTAAAAAATTGCAACCATTTGGAATATTATCTCCATTCTATCTTAAAACATCGTTTTGAAGCTTTGCATCTAGAGCATTTTTTCTTGTTATCTGTTAACATGAATTTAGTCTGAAAAATGCTAAAAAATGATTTGTTGTACTCTGCCATCTCTCAGCTCCGTTCCAGAGATGACGTGTCAAAGGTCTACATGTGAGATCTATCTACATGACAAGCACTAAACTTAACTCCTTTCAGCAGGACAATGCTAAAGTCTAAATCTATATTTTGAATGTTTGATCAAACCATAGTTTCTCTAAATATAAATGAAGAATGGGCAAAATGTGACCTCTGCTTTTGTCCCTAAGAAATTTATAAAATTATTTTTTGAAGATATGTGATGGTTTAGTTTAGAGAATTACATTGATAGTCACCATTGGGTATATGATGTGTGCACATGGGGTACAGCCCTAATATAAATAAATGGGTGACTATATTTTCCTAGATACTAAGGCAACTGAATATTGAAAGTGAAACAGATAGAAGAAGGAGAAGGGCCTTTGTTAGCAGCTTCAGAAAATACCCATACTCTGTAGTAAAATGAATTGGAGATATCTATCTATCTATCTATCCATCTATCTATATAATATATATATATATATAGTTTATATACATACATATATAGAAATCATATACACATAATTAAGTATATATTTATGTACATATGTATATATATGTTCATCTAAGCATACACACAAAATCCATCAAAACTTAGATTGTTTATTTTATTTCAAAAAGCAATTTCTAGATATTTTGAAAACTTAAGGTATTTAATGCGTAACCATAGAATATTTAGATCTTTCTATTTGAATTGTTATGTTCACTACTCTGATGTAGAAAGTTATATTAACATTTATTAAGTACACATCCACATTTTACATGAACATTTATCATTCTTACCTTTATGTTAATGCAAACATAAAAATAACATAAAACAAAAAATACGCATAAATTGTACTCAAATTTTCCATTTAGTAATTCCTTTGCTGGTAGAATAAAATTATGTTTGCCTCTTTTCTCTCATTCTGTTGCTCTTATGCTTTCCTTGATAATCATCCTTTTGTAGCTTTCTAGCTCTGTATTTAATAAAAGAAATTACATGATTGATTTATAAAAAGAGTACGTTCCTCCAGTCATACCTGTCTGTATGCAAACCAATCCCTTTGGAGCAAGTCAATCATTTAAAGACTAGGTTTTATTTTATATTTGTGGCAGGGAGTAATACTTATACCTACTTTGAAAAACTGCAGAAAAGATTTACAGATTCTTGTCAATCATATGCAAAAGAGCATACAGATGCTTACTAAAGTACATTTTCCAAATTGAATAAAATAAGTTGCATCGTGTTTGCGCAGTTCAAACATTCTTGGGTTAAGGTGTCCCACTGAAGTCCTTAGGTCAGTTATTTTGCCTGTAGCTTAAATATTGATCATGTATCATTGTTTTAAATCATTCAACCACGTTTCATAAATCATATTCTTTATATTGAAGACTTATATTTCCTTTTAAGCTCTTCAGGATGTATAAATATTACCTTTTCTGAAATCAGAGAAAGAAATACATATTTTTTTATCTTGTTAAAATCATAATTAACATATTCACATTGATATGCTTCTCAATAGAAATTATCTGAGCTGGAAAGAAAAACAATTAGCCTAGAATGATTTTAAACTTAGTCTTTTAGCTATTGTTTTGACATCAAACTTCATTTTATGACAAGTTCAACTATTTGAATTTTATGTTCTTTTTCACTGTCCTTGAAATGAACAAATTCAAGTGGTTTCTCTTGTAATACCTGATGGGTGGAATCTCATTCAGTAGAGAGCCTATGGTAGACAGCAATTTACTACATTTATTACTTCATCTACCAGATACTCGGTAATTCACAAAAGGCAGGTTTATTATATGTTTTCAACACTTAACTTTCTATGCCAAATATTTCCTTTTGATTTTTCCTAATATTCATTAAGAAACATTATCTACTAAAACCAATTTAATAGTGCATTTTTCACAATGGCATAATATGTACAACCAAGTTAATTATCACAAAAATTTTAATAATGATGTAATATGACCTTTGCACTTTACATTTTTTTTTAAAAAAATCCTATCTTTAACATATTAGAATGGTATATTTGTATGTGAAGATTAAAATTTTATATTTTTCTCCTTAGTGGATTTGTTTTGTGAGGAATCATGGGGGCAAAATTGTAGAAAATGCCTTAAATAAAATTATATTTGCTTTTTGCTTTCAGTGGAAATTCATTTTAACATGCCTGGGGGAAAAGTATGTCCTCTCAATTGATAAATCTACCTAACAGTTATCTAACTTTGTAGAAGGCATCCATGGGATTAAATAATACACCTCTTTTTTTAAAAAAAAATTACAAAATCTGATAGAAAACCTACTTTGAAGGGGTAAATATTTGGAGACTGACCACACACACACTAAAGCTTTCTAAAATTTAATGGATGTTAGCCACACCTGGTAAGTGTGGTATTTCTTCACTTGAGAAACATACTGGGAAATATTCTTTATATATCTCCTTGTCAGAAGGGGATGGAAAAGCTAAAAACTCAAAGAAAAGAAATGAAAGTTCTCCAGAATGAGAACACATTTCGATCAGAGTGGCCATATTCAAACCCGACTAACTTATCAAGTATACAGAAAAACACAAACTCTAGTGAGCTGGTTTACCTGGGCACAACCAGGCAGCCCCTCTGCACTTTGCTTTGAGACACTTCTTTCTCTTTCCTCTTTTCCTTCCCCTCTCCATCACAACTTTTATATTTTTCTTGTTTCCTCGACTTGAAAGTGTTGACATTTTTCTAACCTTGAAGGGAAAAAGAAAAAATAAATGAGGGAGGAGGTGAGAAGCAGAGACAAAACCTATTTGTTTCCAAGAGAAAGATGAAGGAAAAATGTGACAGCCTGTTGTGTGGTCCAGAAGCAGTTCTGTCCTTATCTGGCACGAAGTGTAAATGCTGTCAATGCAGGTGTCCACCAATATGGTCCCTTCTCTCCTATGCACTGTCCTCAGGTCACCATTCATATGAGAAATGAGGCATCTGTCAAACAGAGGCATTGCCTCTGTGAAGCTGTTGATGACTAGTGTGAAAAGCTAAAACGTCCTTATTCCCAGGAACTTGCTTCCCAATCCCTATTGTGAAATCATGAGGAGAATCCCTCCTGAAGGCCTTAAACCACTGGTCCACTGAAGGCACTTTCACTCACTTCAAGTGGAGTGAACCTTAGGGAGAGTCAGGCAACTGCTCAGACTGGAATAGGAATGAGAATCTGCTGAAATCTGTACTGGGGAATGTTGTAGAAGGCAAGTCTCCCCTTCTATGCTTGCAGTAGAATTCTGTGGTGGAGTTTAATTTAATCCATGTTCCTGGCCGTTATCTTTGACTTAATTCATTGTTTTAGCGTAGTTTTATAGAGTTATTGGATTTGTCCTATTGATATCATGAGAATATTACATACAGCTCTGGAGTTAGGGAAACAAAATCAGCAATATTTAAGAACCACGTGCCGGAAGTCAAGAGGAGCCTTGTCATCTGAATAGTGACTAAAGAAAAACTAAAACTTTGAAATTATTTTTATAAAAATTTGTGCTACTAAATCAAACAGATATTTTAGGAAAAAATGCATTGCCTTTCCAATTATATTCACGTTTCTTAAAGACAAAAGATCTGTCCATACCAGAAACTAAAATGCAGGGAGACTTTTCAGTGCATGTTTTTCAGTGGATAGATAAATCAGTTATTAAGCTGCACTTGTTAAAGCTTTATAAGACTGAAAATATCTTAAAATTAATGGAGTTCAATGCAACTTTTCAATGATAGACAATTAAGCTCACCTTTGATGCTGGTCTGCAGTAGGTCTCTTCATGCACCTATTTAGGTAATCTCTGATCTACTATTTCAGCTTTACTCTAGCTATCATTGAAAGACCATATAGGTGGGCTGGCAGACTGAGAGAACTTCATCTCATCTTCATACTGGGAGCTCTTGCCTCCCACTTAGGTCTTTTTCTGCATTTAGTGAGATCTGGGTGACTGCAGAACCATACCTGCCACTCATATCCACAGCACCCAGAAGAACGGGGGTTTTAACAACATTTGGAAAGAACTATTGCCCAGTGGGTACAGAAGCCAGTGAATAAATCCTTTCCTTTCTACATCATTGGATGGGTTGCAGTTTTCTTGATTGTTCAGAATAAAATCCCACATGATAAAACCATTGCTAGCTGTCAGCATCAGTCTTCTCAATAGCATTATTAACATTTGCTCTCCTCTTCCTTCTCACTCCTTCTCCCTGAGTTTATACTCTTTAATATAACAGCTCACACTTTTACTTTAATCTCTGAGAAACCCAGGATAACATAGCTTATTTGAAAATTTCAGTACTGAATTTGTGATTCATGTGTGTGTGTGTGTGTGTGTGTGTGTGTGTGTGGTGCTTTAACTATAGATTTTTTTTATTGCTTTGTTCTTAGGGAAGTGCTCTGTTCATAGCCTCATTCCCTGATTTAAATGTGTGCATATACATACATATTGTAGTCCCACAATATTAATAAATACATATGTTCAATGTTTATTCATATAAAAGTTACTATATAACTTAATCAAATATATTCCCCACTTCCATCCTTGATGAAAACTTGATATTTATTTCCATGAGAATGAAGTCTTCTTAGTAAAACACTCAAGTCTTCTCTTTAGTCCTTTATTCATTACATTCTTTTGGAGATAGAATGACTTCTACAATATGTTCAGTAGAAGAACTTGATGCAACACATTCTTTTCTTTTATTTCCAGCCAAATGGTTCTGGAAGTGCTTGCTCCTCCAGGCTCCCAATCACCTCTGCATGCAGTTAGAAGTGAGTAGAGAAGTCAGCCAACTTCCTTATCATCAATGAAAAAATCTAGCAAATTCCATGGTTCACTATTCCTGTATATATACATAAGACATGTTCTACAATCAAACCTTTCTCAGTAATAAATTCATCTTCTGAACTCCATTTTTTTGCTTTAGTAGGTATGGAAAAAAATGGTAAAGAGGAAATATGGACTTTAGTAATACATGTATGATAAGAATTATGTTCATATTAATAATTACTATGTCTTAGATGGGTTCTATTTAGCAAGCAAAACAGCAATTTAGTTATGAAAATTTTCATTCTTTTAAATATAATCTGATATAGAATTAACTTTTAAGTTGATAAAGGCATCTCTCTACATAACTAAGGGCATGTGGTCCAGGTATATAACTCTTTTGCAAATATTATTATAGGTAAAATTAAGTCATTTTGGTTAATTAATAATTATTATACTAATAGTATATACTATTATACTCAATAGATTATCTTACTCAGGTCTTAGATGTCTTGAACCACCTTTTGCAAAACAAAATTTTAGACTGTTCATGATTTTCTTTCCATATCGGAGCAAAATGACATATACCTGGCTTTTTAAATGAATTGGCAGAGAGCCTATTTTATGTTTAAAAATAGTTATGAGATTATTTTTCTTTTAAATATAATCTGTGCAAAATTACTACAGTTTCCCAATAACAATTAGCAACATAATTGTTTCTACATAGAGTAAGTGCCAACGTTAATGTTATTTTTTATGCCATGCATCCAAATACCCTGTGAAGCCTACCATTAAATATCAATTCAGATACATAACTGGCAAATGCAATAAAATGAAATCACCAAAGTTCATTATTTTCTAACAGCACTATCAATGTATGTAATTCAGGTACATCTTGTAGTTTAGAAAAAAATTTCTAAATTTATAGTTTGTTAATTGTTCCCCAGTGATTCAAGTGTCCAAGTATATGCCATCTGACCTTTAATCATAGTTTTATAAGATTTAGAAGTTCTTAATGATCTACATTACATATCAAAATTACATAATTTGTGTTTCAGTTAATGGTTTATTATAATCCACTAAGTTAAAGACAAATGCAAATTTGTGTATGACACTTAATACTTTTGTGATAATATAAAACAATATTTAATAGCAATTATTTTGCAACAAAGAATATTTTTGGGTAGCCCACATGTGCTAACTGCTTTGCTACATGCTAACATAACAAAGAGTCTTATCTCCACAAATTTATAATCTAGTAATAAATGCACATAAGTAATTAAAAAATTATAGTGCATTCAATGTGTTTAAGTTCTATGATAGAGAACTTTTAATATAAATTATTCAGGAAGGCATCTAACTCAGATTTGGTGAACAAGTATGTTGCCAGTTTTCCAATGTAATGCAACTTAAGCTGAAATGAGATATATGTGATAAGGTTGCTCATAAGTTTTCTCTGTGTCTTCCTGCTAGTCACTGTTCACAAATATCATATCTTTCTTCTGTGCTTTTGTAAGTATTATACTTTCTCACTCTAGTCTCCATCATCTCAGGTTTAGAAATAGCTTTATGAATTGAGCCATTGATGTCTTAAAGAGCTTGTGCATAATTCATCTAAATATGCTTTTGATATTTTAATTAATCAAGATTTTGAGAATTACTGCAGCACATTTTAATTTTGAATGATAAAGAAAAATGATGACTAAGAGTTAGAAATAGGAGGTGAAAGTACAGAAAAGTTTAGATAGAATTGGCTATTCAAAACCCTAAAGGTAAATGAAATAATAAAATCAGTAAATTAAGGATGAAATGACAGCCAGAATACAGTAATACTTGAAAGAAAGGTTGTGTGTGTGTGTGTGTGTGTGTGTGTGTGTGTGTGCGTGCACACACACACACACACACACACACACACACGTGCATACAGGAAGAGCTTAAAAAGAATGAGGTAAGAAAACTCCATCATACATGTTCAGGAATTTCTCTTAAGAACATGCGGTGCATGTCTGTAATACCAGCAGCTCAAGAGGCTGAGGCAGGAGGATCACAAGTTCAAAGCCAGCCTCAGCAAAGGAGACCCTGTGAGACCAACTCAGTGAGACCCTGTCTCTAAATAAAATACAAAACAAGGACCAGGGACTGGCTCAGTGGCTAAGTGCCCCTGAGGTCAATCTTCAGTATCAAAAAAGAGAAAAAAAAAAAACAGTGAAAGTTATTGAAAGATTTCAGTGTTGCTACTCAGATAATTTAGAAAGATCACTCTTTTTAAAGTGTAGCAGATGGTTTAAAGTAGGGAAGATTGAAAAGAAAAGTTATCACATTGTCATAGGGAAAAAAATGCATAAACTCTATAGGACTTTCTGATAGCTTAACTGTACTGGAGTCAAGAGCACTTTCTAGGATGAAATAGGAAGCAGTGAAAGAATAGTAGGTTTTATGCAATGACAGCAGATCCTATTTTTAAAGAAGTTGAGTTTGAGCAGTCTCAGTGACATCCAGCTCCCAGATATTTGAAGAGAGGGGCAGGAATCTCTGGGTGGAGATCTGACTTGGTGGCAGATATTAGCAGGCCATAATATCATCTAGGGATAAAGAAAAAAGAGCAAAAATGGAAGAAAGTCTGATCTTGGAAAATAATATTAAATGAAGAAATATATCCACACAGAGTATAACAGTAACTGTGAGTAGAGAGACAGGGAAGACAAGCACAGTGTCATTCAGGGAAGACAAGCACAGTGATTTAAAAAGAAATATCCAATAAAAGTGATTTTAAAAGAAGTATCCAATAGCACTGAGAAGACAATTGAGCTAAGAATGAAGAAGCAATGAACAGAGACCTCAATAAGAAAGTTACTCTGTGGAGATAGGTGACTCAAACCCTAGTCTCTGATTCCCTCATGGCTGTGTTTGCGCTGGGAGCTGACTATGCAAAAGTGCAGGTCAAGGTGTCCCAGTTGCTATGGTAACTCTGGCCAGAGGTGGCTACATGAAGGTTTAGGGCTCTGACAATCAGAATCCTGGATTCCGACACCACCTCCCAGTGGTAGAGAGTTCTGGGCATAACAGGATGACCTTGATATCTCCTAAGTTTCATTGTGTCTTTCAAACTGCCTGCTCTGTTAAAACTGTCTCACAAATAATCTTCTGATGACAAAAACCTATGTAATAAAAGTGCTGGGCTAGCTCTGGCATTAGTCAAGCCTCACCAGGGCTTGGCTGAACCACCTGGCCCCACCTTTTTCTTTTTGTGTGTGTGTGGTTTTTTTTCTTCATTCTCTTATCACCCCTTTGGTTCCTCCTTTAATGGCCCAATCATGAGACCTCATCATTACTCCCAAACCTAGGGATATTTCAGTGGAACAGTAGAACAATAAATACAGAAGTCAGATTGCTTTAAGTTGAAGCATTAGTAGGAGAAAAAGATGTCAAGATCATGAAGTCTGTTTTGACAGTGGGATAAGGGAAAATTCACCAGAAATGTTGCAATAAAGTAATATTTTTTAAATTAAAAAAAGTAGACCTACCCAATTTCAGAGTGTTTAAAGTTCATAATTTAAAAAAACAGTATAAAAGGAAAGATGGACAATATTGAATAGCATTTGTGTATAAGACAGTGGGAATGCAGGAGATTCAAGTACAAAGCCAATAGTTTTTCACTGTGATAAAATTCAGAAAAAAAAGGAACATGTTCAATGATCTTAAGGTCTTCAGTTTTACATCACACACAGAAGGTTTTTCCATCTGTTTCCAAGGTTGGAAGTGAGGTTATCTTATGAAGATAGGAGAAAAGAAGTTGCAATCTAAGGTGGAGAAAAGTAGAGAGATATTTTCTATAGAGAAATTAACGGAGGGATACGCTGGATAGTGGATCACTGATCAGAATTAGGGGCCTAGTAACAATGGAGGCCTGGGTATATGGCGGCTCTTAACTACACACATCGGGAAAACACAAGCCACACTGCACACTGGAGCGTAGGGTGATAAAAGTGGCATTGGATATTAAGTAGACTATTCATCTCATGTCCCAGCCTGGAGAATTTATAGCTTCCATTTGAGAGTCCTTCAAACCTGCAGTGCCTTGGGAAAGCAGAAACAGGTCCTATTTATGACCTTCTGTCCAGAGGTGAAACATGATAGAACTTCTGTTTCAGAGAACACATTGAAAAGAAATGATTTTATGGCATTGAAGGGTAGAGTCATGGGAGGGAAAACAAAGGGAAGTCAGAGAAGCGCATTATGGATTCATAACTCTCTTAGATATTGTGCAGGAATTTAAAATCTTAGGGTTTAACTTTATTTTTATTTTATTTATTTTTTTGTCCTGGTAGATGAATATGACATTTAAATAAATCTTTGTGTTCTTTTCCTAGTGAAATGATAAAAAGTAAATATATATATATATATATACTCAAAGATCATGGATATCTAAACAGAAGAAAATATTCAAAATAACAACTGGGCTTATCTCTGGTTAATTAAATTGAAGGAATATTTTATTTTCTTCCAATATTTTTCTAATTCTTAAAAGGTTATTATCATAATTATTAAATATTCTCCTTCTCTATTGTAATTCTCCCATTCTAAGTCATTAGTCAAGGCACATCATTTTTTTTTTTATTTTGGTGCCAACTTTTCACATGCAAGTTGCCTTAAAACTATTATCATTCAATCTCTTCAAATGTAATGAAAGCCAATTCATTAGTTTATTAGATTAGTTTTTCTTTGGAAGGAAACAGCTAAGGCATTGCTTTGGAAATTTTTGAGGACCACTAAATATATATGTAGACGTATATGTACATATATTTTAATTCAATAAAAACGATTCATACATTTTATCATTTCAAGACACTATAGATTTGTGCATTGGTGATATAGTTCTATTTTTTCGCCAAATACAAAAGATGTCCTTTGTTGCACAAGAAAGCAATAAAATATCCAAGAGAAACAAAGTGACCTGTACATAACACTCTTAACTGATTTATAACACTTCGGAAATCCCCAATCTCCCAGCTTTCCTTTGTTTTTATTACAGGTCAACTTTTAGCATTCACGCTATCACACCTTCTAGTGCCGCATCTATCTGGCTGTGGCCTATGAGGGCTAAAAGTGAAGTGTCACCTGGGTATTCCTGATTCATAGTACAGTCACTAATTCAATTGGAATTTTTCTTCGAATTACAAGTGTTTCATGTTATAGCATTTTTACAAGTTCTTATAAAATTAAAGTGAATATTTTGAGTTAAATTTTATATCACTGATCATTGGTACCTGCATTACTTCATGACATTCCATATTTCATAAAAAAATTAAAGAGGGAATAAAAATGTTATTTTTGGCTGATTAAGGAATATTTCCTATTTTGATGTTTTCAGATAGGATCATTTAAAGTTTTCTATGGGCAAGTCAATTTGAAAAATGTTCATTTTAAAAACCAAAGGGAAGGTTAATAAAGAATTTATCGAAAAATAAAAATGATAATTAGGTTAAGTTATGCAAAGCCTTCAATAAATCAACGACAGTTTTAGGTTGGGATGTATTTTATTACTATTTTGCTAAATATTTTTAAGAAAAAAAAATGATTTGGGTCATTTGCAAGTTCTATATGCCATTAGTGATTATGGCCCAAGGGAGTAACACCAAGTTATTTAAATAATTTCCAAAGTTTATTCCAAAGTAGAACAGACATTAATCATCAGTTAGTCTTTTATAAACATGGAAGCAATTAAATAAAAATTGCCAAGTTTACATACGAGACATTATCAGTGGTAATCATATTATTAGAGAAAAAGTAGGGGAAGGCATATCTTGATGATGGCTCAGTCTTAGATTCCTAGTGAGGGTACCATGATCCAACTATGGCTGGTGTAGTATATTAAAATAACCAGATTTTGGAGGTTCAAAATGAGGTGCATGTCAGAGAGTTAAAGAATTTTAGAAAACATTTTAAATTAAATATAACTGATAAATTTTATATGCCATTTGAAAATAGATTTTGATGGTTTTTAATTCTCTTTTCATTGGAAATGAACTAGTGGTATCAAAGAAGAAAAACTTAAATTTACAACTTAAGCTCATTCAGCTTGGTTATAGTTTAAAAGCATAGGTTATAGCTATGTTCCACTGTAGTTTAAAAGCATAGGTTATAGCTATGTTCCACTGTGCAAAGTTAACTATAAAATCTTTTCATGCAGCAATTGAGAAAAAAAAAAAACTAAATTGGAAGTTGAGTTGTTTAACAGCAGGATACATGTTGGTCCTAAGCATGTTCCTGCAATCAGGTGGAAGGAAGCTATCTAAATGGTACCTACTCTGAGCCCTAAATTCTCACATTTTTGAGCTGTTGATTGACTGCTGTTATCAGGAAAACTGAGCCAAATGTTTCACACAGATCTCTTGTGTGTCTCTTAACTTCAGATATCATTGGAATGAATGAGAAAATTCATCTTTTTTATTGTTCTATACTTGACTGAAATATATTTTTTATGGTTTAAGGGCTTAGGAAAAACACCAGGGTAGAGGAAAGATAAACTTTTTCTAAGGAATTGGAAGGAAAGCCTTCTTATTAAATAGCTACTTCATGCAAACAAACAACTTTCAAAAATATCTGTTCTCTGTGAAATGCAGGTGGATCTTCTTTATGAATATGGTTCAAGTTGTACTTTTCTAAAGCTTCCTTTCCTGTACCTTTGCAAAAACCCATGGAAACCCTTGAGTAAAGTTAAAAAAAAAAAAAAAAAAAAAAAAAAAAAAAAAAGAACACCAGACTGCAATGAGAGCTATTTATATATGCAAAGGTCTGACAAGATTTTTTTCTTTGTACCATAAAAATGGAACTTGTCTAGAAATACAACTTGCTCTACATTTTAAATGGATAAGAATGTTTGTTTAGAAAGTAAATAGGCAGTAAGTTTATTAACATTTGAAACAATAATGCTGAGGTCAGAGGATCCAACAAAAGGTTGACACCTATTTCAGCACAATTTTAAACTTCATTTAGTCACTTTTTTCCCAATTATTTGACCACCCTTGTATTCACCAAAATCTCATTGAGTATTTAGTATGATCAAAGCACTGTGAAAGACACTAGAATATTGTTGTAAATTATGAAGACTTTCTACTTATTTTCTACTTATTTTCGTGAATCTTATATCTGGTTTGACAATATATTTGAAAATATACAAGTATTATGAGTATTATAAATTATAAAATTATGTAAGAACATCTTATATAAGCCCATTGACTTATCTTTTTGACTATCCACTCAGAAAGCATAGCTCCCAGGATGTAACAAGAGCTATAAATAATCTGTATCGTGAGTTGTAATTCCCATATATACATCAATGTAGGTGGAATAGAGGATAAGGACAAAAATACAAAAAAGAAAAAAAAATACATGAGGTGCTTATAGTTGTCAAAAATACACTGCAAAATATTCTTTAATAACAAAATTTAAATATGCAGTAAGTAGTTTGTGTACACTGTTGAAATTCATAAAATTATATATTTGATGTGTATTTTTTTTCTTATATACACATTACCAAAGGAAGATTTTTTTCTTATAAAAAGAAAAAATCTGCTAGTGGGGCAGACTTGGATCACAGAACACAAACCTAGTGAAAAAGATGGCAAAGTTGAGAATATAGCAAAATTGTATAAAGTGTAGAAAATGACAAGACCAAAAAAAATGTACACAGGAAAACTCACAAAGCTATGCAGATGGAAAGTATTGATTCCTGAAACCAGAAAGAAAAATGGCCTAGAAACAAAAATAAAATCTAAAATAAAAATAAAATCTAAAAAAAACCTTTTCTTATAAGAAAGCTTTTCTAAGCTAGACAAATGCATTTAACTTCAAATCATATTTCAGCATATTACTTCAGAAATATGGGTATGGATTTTTAAACCATGTATAGATTTTTTAAAAATTAAACTTAGTAGAGAAAAATAAAAAGAAAATCTAAAACCAGTCAGCAAAACAACAAAGTGCACAAAAATAGAGGCAGATGATTCCAGATCAATATTAAAGTTTTCAAAGTATTCAAGTATATTGTAGTCAGTTGTACTACACTTTGTAAGACAACCAAAGCAGTTCTCAGATTTTGAAGAAAATATATTATTTAGACATTCTTTGAAAACTCAATCAAAATGCACCAAAATCTATGAAAAATTGCTCTAAGAATATTAAGATTGGAAAATTTCTGCTAAAAGAGGATAATCAATGAGCAAGGAAGGCAACCAAAAAAGGTGAATAATTAAATAAATATATTTATCTCACAATTAAGATGATTTCTGATGCTAATTGCTTTTTTAAGAGTATAGATAAAATAAATCACAAGAAATTTAAAGATTGGACTAATTGTTCTTTCAAGTAGGAAAATTAAAGGGAAATGTAAGAATTAAAAACTAGGTAAATAAAAAGTTAATTTGCTAGTATTTTCCACACAAAAAATTGCAAACTATTTTCTTCATAATTATAACTATGGAAATATATCTCTAAACATAAATTAAGAAATGAATTCTAAGATAAAGTCTAGTTGGATTAAAAACAGAAAACATAGCTACATTATTTCAAAATTATTTTTAAGACAGAAAAGTTTTAAAAGATAGGGAAAATATTATGGTCCTAATTCTTTTTTCATATAAAGCTTACTTTTGAGATTCTATGAAAATAAAAAAGTGAATACTTAATGACTTCCACAGAATCAGACTAAATGAAATAGCCTTGAAGGGTTTAATACTAAAGAGGTATATGATGAGAATTTTTGCTCAGCTAAAAAAAAAAAAAGATAAAAATATTGCTATCTGGCAAAAACCATAAGAAGAAGAGAAGCACAAACAATGGTCAATACAAAACAAATAAATTTTATACTCAAATTAATAGATATGAAATAAAATACAATTGTCAGATTTCTAAAGACCAACCAATAGATTTCTAATTGTAACAGCACATTTTAACACATTACCATTAGTTTTCCGTATATAAGAATACATAAATTTAAAACAGAGGATTTGCTCAACCTGATCAACCTACAGAAATGAATTCATATGTAAATCCTTATCTTTTATTCACATGTTTACATATCTACTTTTAGATTAAATGATCTATCAATAAAATTTGCTTTCTGTATTTAGTCAGAATAATATTCTCAATAAGTTTTTAAAAATATAGAAACAGTATAAGTTGATAACTAAAAGCATTTTTCAAAATATACCTTCCATTTTCATAGAACAATATTTGCATTAATTAAAGCAGAATATTTCTTATTAACACAATAAAACAGCAAAAAGTGACATTTTAAGGAAACATCTGAATAATGTAGATTAAAACATATGGACAATATCTAAGTCATCCTAAATTTTTCATTATCAGCATTGACAAAAAGGTTAACCTGGATATTCAAGATAGGATTTTAATAGAGCTGTGAACATAATAATCAATTTTAAATGATAGAAATATAAAAGGCTGGCATTAGTACATCTAAGATTTTATTTCTGAAGCCAAAAATTGATGATAGTTTTCTGGAAAATATAATCAGGAATAAAAGCAAAATGATCCCAATTCACATCCATTGGCAGCATTTCTGGTAATACACATGCAAGAGACATAAAGTGAAGAATTATCATCTCAGTTGTTATTTGAAACAAAAATTATGTACTTAATGTGAACAGAGATAATGCATCTTTGAAGGTAAATAGGATTAGTCCTGCATTTAGAAAGCAGGGATGTTGATGAAAAATAAAAGTAGAAAATTTTGTGCTCTTTTCTTGGTAGTTGTGAGTTTTATGGTTGCATTCAATATTTGGATAATGCATACATTTATACTAACAGAGACTTCAGAATTCTTTGCAAACATTAATTACATAATTATAGATGGTCTCCTGTTAACTTATATAATAACATTAAAATAAGCTTAAAAAAAGAAGAAAAGGAACACACGGTGCATCTTGTCTTTAAATGTAACTTGCTGCATGTAAAATTCCTATTATGTCAATAATTTTTATTTCCCCATTATAATTTCCCAAGTTCTAGTTTTAACCTTCTTTCTTGCACAATTTAACTGTACCATTGCACCCAATGCATTATTTCAAGTTGTACATTGATGATTCAAGAATCATGGCCAGTTTAGGCCTGTAAAACTTAAGGGATTTAATATATTATGTTGAAAGTCTAAATCAACCTAATTATGCTATGTCCAATGTACAAATGTGTCAAAATGTATCCTACTATTATGTATAATAATAATAATACACCAATAAAACCCATAAAATATGTCCTTTTTATTGTACTTCAAATAGAATCTAAAGCTAACATTTTTTCAAAATCTGCCCTTTTTTCCAGGATTTGCTAATTTAGATAAGCGTGACTGTCCCTCACGTCTATCCTGTGTACATTTCTTCTTTTTCATCACCTAACAAATCTAATTAAATGTGTGATTGTATTTTAAAAACATTTCCTTCGTAAGTTGATCTTTATTCCATATCCCCACTACAGTTGCCAAGAATCTCTTAAATGGGCTGAGGATGTAGCTCAGTTGTTACCACTCAGTAATCCATTCAAATGACTAATCTATCAAATGAATTAATCTACTATTCAGGTTATAGTTTTCAAGATATAATCCTTTTAACTTTGAAAATTTCTGCATTTTCTATCACACGATCTTTCCAGGAGATGCCACATATCCACACTATAACATTCTGCTGCTGACATTCTGAAGTTTCTCCAGCCTACATCACACTAGGCGGTAACTACAGGCAGGTGAGGGGCATGACTGGAGCAATTAGATAACTTGGGTGTACCTTTGGGAATTATATTTTGTCCCTGGCTTCTTGCTCTCTCTTTGCTTCCTGGTTTCCATGAGCTAAGCAACTTTCATCTGTCATGCCCTTCTGCCACGATATTCCACCATCACTGGGACCCAAAGCAATCGAGTGGGTCAACCATGGACTCAACTTCTGAAACCATAAGCCCAAATAAACTTCCTCCTCTTAGTTGTTCATAGCTGGTATTTTGGTTACACTGATAAAAATCTGACTAACAGAAGAAAGAACTCTCCCCATCAGTTGTTTTCTTGGCTCTCTACAATTATCAGATGGCTTTTTTTTTTCCTGATACCACGTTCCCTCTCATCTTCATAACACTGAAGTTGCTATTGATTTTTCTGAAACTCACTCCTTCTCCTTGCTAGGTGTTTCTCCTGTATGCATTCTTCAAAGCTATGTAAGTTGTAAGTATTTTCCTTAAAGCTCTGTTTGATTTCTTGGAAGAAAATTAAGTTATTTTACATGACATGTTTCATAAACCATCATACTTCCTCAATGACATGCTTCTCTGATGCTGTGTTAAATATACATGAACTTGGGCTGCGGTTGTGGTTCAGTGGTAGAGCACTTGCCTAGCATGTGTGAGGCACTGGGTTCAAGCCTCAGCACCACATAAAGATAAATAAATAAAGGTATTGTCCAACTACAACAAAAAAAAATTAGAAAAAATATACATGAACTTGCTTCTGTGTAATGTTTCAAAACCAGAAGAATTGAGCCATTCATATATATAAAATTAAAAAAAAATAATTTTTTAAAATCCTTATAGGGATAATTTTAAATAGAATACCAAATTTTGGAAAAAATAAAGCAGGCAAAGGGTATGAGTGAGAGACTTCCAATTAAAGTCTTGAGATAAATAAATGCAACTACAATAAAAGAAATTTATTTGTAGACATGCATTGTTAAGAGGGCATTTGAAAAAATAGCTAAAGGTACATGCTTTAACATGGACCCATCACATGAAAAGCAAATATTCTATTCACATCCATTTCCTCTTTCTCCAGAGCTATACATTCAGCACAACATTTCCTATCATACAACAATTGTGAAAAGCATACTACTCTAGTTCTTTTCTTTTTTTAAATGAGAAAATTCCCTGATGAAGTTGGTTTCATAGTGTTTTAATATTTCATTGCGAGTCTATTCCAACATAATTAAAATTGGATTTTATTGTACTAAACTGAACATCTTTGCATTCATTTGCACGTATTCCCCCATCGAAAGGCCTTTAGAGAGAATTCTGGCCTCCCTTCTTTTAGTGTGTTTGAAATTTTAGTTTCATCAAAACATTGTTACATTTGGGCCTAAATTTGTTTTTGCTTGTTTGTTTTTGTAATTTAAAAATTAATACCTCAAATATAAAATGTTAACCATGAGATAGAAATAATTGCTTTCTTTGGTTTCTAATTTTTTTAAATTTAGGGAAAGTTATCAGGGATAAAGAGATAGGAAATATAGCAAGGCCAGAGAAATTTCATGAATGATTATCAGAATCTGAGTCTGATCCCCTCTTTTTGCCCAAATATTGATAAATGACATTTGAAGTATGTATTACAAGTTCTTAAACTTTTCAAACATGGATATCACCAGGAGCACTTGTTAAAACACATGGTAGGTAGGTGCCTTACCCTGATTTTAAACTCATTAGATTCAAAGTGGTACCTAGGTTTCCGAACAGTTTTCAGGTGATGCTCACTTTGCTGATCCACTTGGCAATACTCTGTCATAGAGAATCAATAAACTGTGGTATGAGTTGTGTGCATCTCTCAATTTTTGTATGTATTGATTGCTAGATATGGAAAACCTGTACCCCATTCTTCACACGACAGTTACATTTTTTTTCATATTTTGCCTTTTAAAGAACTTATCCTTGGTGGTACTTTCTTTTTTCCTATATTAATTGGTCCATTGAATATTCTTCTATTCTGTACTTGCAAATACTCCTTAGAAGATTTTTGTTTGTATTTTCACTCCAGAATGTGGTATGGTAGCATGGTGGTATCTTGTACTTTTAGTATTTTTTGAATAACTTAGATCCACTGATATTTTAGTAAAATGTTTAAAAATAAAAGTTTAAAGTATTGGACAATTGTAATATTTAGACAAAATACCTTTATTTTTATACCTAGGCAATCTGTTTGGTGATCTGGTATTGCATGAGCCTTACTCATTCTATGAAAGTCTCATGAGTGTTGATTGTTTTTGTATTTGATTCTAAAACACTATTTGAAAGTAACAATATATCTACAATATTTGGAAAAGTGGGAAAATATTACTATTCATATTTCTTGCAATAGGGAAGGATTGATACTAACAATGCATAAGAATTCAAAGAAATAGAAATACATTATCTAATAACAAATCAGTAACAGATAAATATCGGGCCCAGGTAAGCTGGCAGACTACAAAGCTTTCTTTCTTCAGATGCTTCTTGACTGAGTTCACAGTATGTGTGTCTTCCAAGTTATTTTGTCCAATGAATTGAAGCCTGAAAAAGACCCAACATAATTTTGTGTGTGTGTGTGCGCATGAGTGTGTGTTATGTATCTAATAAGATGTTTCCTATTGTGAAATCAAAATGGAAAGATGTAAAGTGTAAAATAACAGAAATGTGTTCTGTTGTAGCAGCAAATCTGAAATAAACAAAACCTTTTTTTTTAAAAAAAAGCAAGATTATAGGAGTACTGAGAACATTCTGAATATGATTTTAATGCAAAAGATATTTTTCCTGGTAAAACCTTATTTGGTTTACCAAATGCATAAGAGACAACAGAAAAAAAACTGTGAAGAGAGTGGTTCACATACTGGGGGCTCTGATTTAATCAGAAATAGCTCCTGACAGTTTAGTTACAAAGTTACTTCTGAGATGAATATGAACACATGGAGAAAATACATATATATAAATATACACATGTATATTTATATATATATATATATGTATATATATACATATATATATATATCATATAACATGAACTTGGAGTAAAGCTTTCAGGTTATTCAATTAATCATTGAACTGTCAAAAAGAAATTGCACTAGATACTTAATAAGGACAGCAAAGAAGACTTAATTCAAGACTGTAACAACAAGAGAGAGAAACTGTGCTCAACTTCATTGAAACAAAAGTACAAGGATTTTTAAATTCTGAGTGAGCTAAATGGAAAACACTGGGGAGCGGGGGCGACAGGAGGGGTCTGGCCAAGGCACAGTGTGCATTAGTTGTCTTCATCCCTGCAAACCCACCTGTGCTCGTACTCGGCTCATTCCTGCCTTCCCAGACACTGGAGCAGAGATGTCTTTTTTATGATTACATTTAAAGAGAATGACTCCAGTTATTTGAGAAAATGGTTCCTGGGTGTAGAATGTTTATATTTCAAAGGAGCACAGAAAGAACTTCCCACTACAAGATTTATAAAGTTAATGCTCCTGAAGAAAGAAATCAGAAACTTCTACTCTACAAGAAACCTTCTTAAATCTACTCAACCTGAGGGCACTGTTAAGTTCCTCTTTGTCTGTATACAATATGCTTACTTTGAATAACATAAACTATAATACTAAAATATTAATGCTATCTGGAACAAAAAAAATTTTCTTTAGGATTCAAAACTTACTCTAGAATATGTAAATTTTAGAATGTCCTTTTTAAAACCCTGAACAAGTGTGAAACAGCAGTGAGTAAATAATTCCAATAGAATGGTGTTGGGATATGTAGTTGAAGAAAAGTGATACTGAAGATGGTCTTATTTTATTTTTAAAATATCACATGTTTGTTTTTGTAATCAATATGATAAAGATTGGATTCTGAGAAATCTGGAATTATAATTCATAATGTATATAAATTTTAGCAAATAATATACTTGTGAAAATGGGAAAATTTAAATAACAATGATGTTAATGATCACCATTTATAAGTGTTTTTTTAAAGAGATATTAACCAGGTTTTTAGTACCATCAATTGTATAGATTTATAACCCTAATTGGTTTTATGTATATCCACCAAATCAGAAATATGTTCGTATGAACAATAAAAAAAAGAAACAACAAGAAAAACCTTTCTATCTACATTTAGTATTTGAATTTCTGCTGGTGACAGCTTGCATGTGTTTTCCTTAAAGGATATCATGACTATTTTCAAATAATTTTCCTGTCTATTTTGAAATTATCCAAACTAAAAAGAATAATGTTGTACAGAAACCTAGAATAAGATCACAGAACTGCATAATTTTGAGATAAAACTTCAGCACCATCTTGATATTTAATCCCTATTAGGTTACACATAAAACCAAAAGCTAAAACAAAATAAAAAATGCAACCAAGCAAAGGCACAGACAAAAATTATAGAAACTTTATTTAAATTTTTCTGAGAAAAAGACATTAACTTTCCAAGTTCACTACTGTTCTTCCTGGGGGACCCTGAGATTTATTGTCTATCAGAATAAAATCAGTCTGTGCTTTGAAAGTGGTCCAAATCATCTGTCTGTAGCATTTTCTAGGTTCTTCTGGAAAAGAGTGAATTGAAGACATCAAAGGTCATTGGAGTAAATGACAATAATAGCTCTATGATAATACTGATAATGAGGCATATAATGAACTGGACTTCATTTTGGAGATCCTCAGTGACCAAAAAAGAGAATTGCAAATGAAGTGGAAATTTAGAGAAGATTAGTCAGGGGCAAAGAGAAAAGTCTATTTTAAAAGGTAAAATTTCAGGTTGGTTGCAATTAAATATAATGAGATTCTACTGTTAAGTGAAAATCCATTAAATGACAGAAATAATTTAAATAATGAGAAATTCTATGAGACAAGACAGCAAAGTCCATATATCCAGGATACATGTTGTATCCTGACTGCAATGTCAGAAAATAACAAGGAATCTATTCCAACTATGGTCCATTTTGATTAATTTCACCAATGTAATATGTCCAATAATGCAAGGAAGTTTTATTTGACTCGACCAAATTTATTGTTAGAAGTTTGTTGAATTATCGTTGCATAAGTTGTAAGGATACTTTATTAATTTAAAATAAGTTTGTGACTAATTTCCCGAACTTCAATAGGTTATATTTTCCAGCTTAGTGTACAAAATTGTATTAAGGTATATAATGATGAACATTGGTCTATTATCTCTCCATCCATCTATCTACCTGATGATTTGTTTGATATGTCAACTTGGCTGGGGTAAAGGATGTAGGTGGTACAGCATTTTTGGTATGATGGGATGTTGCTGGATGAGACTGCCTTTTTATTGATTGATTGATTGATTGATTGATTGATGGTACAAGGGGATTTTACTCAGGGGCACTCAATCACTGAACCACATCCCCAGGCATAGTTTACATTTTATTCAGAGACAGGGTCTCATTGAGTTGCTTAGTGCTTCACTTTTGCTGAGGCTGGCTTTGAACTCCTGATCCTCCTGCCTCAGGCTCCAGAGCTGCTGGAATTATACAGGCATGTGCCACCACACCCAGCACTACTGCAATTTTTATGTGTTCACTGAGAGAAGGTGATCACTCTCACCAATGTGAAGGGTCATCTCCCAATCCCTTGAGGACCCCCCAGAACACAAAGTAGAGAGCAGGCAAATATACTCCGTTTCCTGGAGCTGGAACTGGCACAACAGTCTTCTCCTCCCTGAGATGTTGGTTCTTCTGGTTTCCGGCTCTTCAGGCTATGAGGTTGATAGCAGTAGCACCCCTCCACCTCAACCTTTTCTTTAGTTCCGAAAGCAGAAACAGGCACAGGCTAAACTACATCCCCTTCTCCTTTCCAGATTCTCTAGTTTGCAGATGCAGATGGAAGGAATTCTCAGTCTCCGTTATTTCATGAATCAATTCCCATTTTATTTGTTCTATTTCTCTGGGGAACCCTGGCTAGTTCTATCTATCATCCATCTATCTGTCTGTTTACTTATCTGTCTATGTACTTATCTATCTTATATCTATTTAAGCTATAAATAAAATAATCCCTAGAAATAGAAAAATAATGAGTGATTCATCTGTGTGTTTTATTGTTGTTCTTATAGAAACCCCTTTTATCATATAAACATCTCTGAGAAAGCCACTCTCCCACTGACAGTGTTGTTTTTGGTTGTTAAGATAGAGACCTAGTTCTGTCAGTTTCCATCCCTGTGAACTTCAGCAGGCCTGTTATCCTTTCTAAATTTCTACTTTCTCACTGGTTAAGGGGAGTTAGCAGTGTAATTCTCCTTGTTCTTTGATAGGAAGAATGAATATTGTCAAAATGACCATACTACCAAAAGCACTATATGGATTTAATGCGATTCCAATCAAAATTCCAATGACATTCCTCATAGAAATAGAAAAAGAAGTCATGAATTTCATCTGGAAAAATAAGAGACCCAGAATAGCTAAAGCAATCCTTAGCAAGAAGAGTAAAGCTGGTGGCATCACAATACCAGACCTTAAACTATACTGCAGAGCAATAGTAACAAAAACAGCATGGTACTGGCATCAAAATAGATATGTAGACCAATGGTACAGAATAGAGGACACAGAGATAAACCCACATAAATACAGTCATCTCATATTAGAAAAAGGTGCCAAAAACATATATTGGAGAAAGGATAGCCTCTTCAAATATGGCACTGGGAAAACTGAAAATCCACATGTAGCACAATGAAATTAAGCCTCTCTCACCATGCATAAAACTCAACTTAAAGTGGATCAAGGACTTAGAAATTAAACCAGAAACACTGTTCCTAATAGAATAAAAAGTAGGCCTAAATTTTTATCATGTTGGATTAAGCCCAGACTTCCTTAATAAGACTTCTATAGCACAAGAAATAAAATCAAGAATCAATAAATAGGAGAGATTCAAATTGAAAATATTTTTCTCAGCAAAAAAAAAAATCAGTGAGGTGAATAGAAAGCCTACAGAATGGGAGCAAATTTCTACCACACTCACATCATATAGGGCACTAATCTCTAGGATATATAAGGAACTCAAAAATCTCTAACACCAAAAAAAACAAATAACCCAATCAATAAATGGGTCAAGAATTGAACAGACACTTCTCAGAAGACAATATATGATCAATTAACAAATATATGAAAAAGTGTTCAGAAGATTGTCCTTAAAAGTAGATGAATGAGTATATTCAGATTAGGACAATTAGAGGAATCAGAGTTTGAGGTGGACCATTTATGGAAGCTTGTGATGTTCAGTAAAATATATAACTAGAAGCAACTTTCAAAACATTCTATCCCTTTGCATCATTTACAAATAAGGAAATTAAAGAACATAAGTTACAAGGATTTTTCAAGGTTATATAGCATGTCAAAAGCTATGGAAGTACTGGAATTTATTCTTCCTAATTCTACATCAGTAGTTGAAATAAATTTCCTTAATTATTTCACTAAGTAAATGGCATTAATCATGTGATGAGAATAATAAATTACCCTACCATGTGTTTTAGGAAAGCAATTTTGTTCCCAGTCCTGGAATTTTAAACATCTTTACTGAGAATCATGTGTAAATTTCTGGTTCTATGGGTATGTAATGTGTCATTTTTTTTTTATATTTTGAAAAACATCAATAAAATTTTAAAATAATTTTAAAAGCCTGTGATTGCTATTAGATCATAGTTTTACAACCAATTTTTTTAGGGAAAAGCATACATATATTTATTTCCCTGTATACTGAAAAATATTAAAATTATTCATAATCCCCAGAATCTAAACAAAAAGATTTAGATTAATCTCTTAATATCCTGATAATGCTCAGATACACCCCCATACACAATTATAATCTTTTGAACATTATTTGATTAGGTCATGGTCAAAAGAGAGCATATCATAAAGTGGGTGTTGGGTAAGTACTACATCTTTTCAGACTTTTTTTTTCTCATATATATTCCTTTCTCTTTTCTGATAGTCCTAAGACAATTAAAAAATCTAAATATGTTTTTGAATTGTTAATGTGACATATTCAGTGCTATATTCCTCTTTAATACCAGGAGAATTTTTTTTAATCATGGAGTGCTGAATTATGTGGGATGTTTCAAATATATGCATCTGGTAGATATTTATCTTCTGTTTATGGACATAATTTTCTTGTGCAAACAGAAACACATGAACACTTGTGTGTAATATACAAAAATAAAAATATCTAGTTTTCATTGTGCATTTATTTAAAATCTCTGATATTCTTTACCTGTATATATAATAATTAAATACCAATTACCTAATTTAAAGGAAATTAATTTTTATATGTTGTATTTTAGAGCTTTTATTTATTAACATTTAATTTTTAATAGTTAAAACTCATTATTTATAGCATATGCATTGTGCAAAAAGTAAACTAATGCCAAATACAAGAAAATGAAAACAATTATTTCACTTCTGAGTTAGTAACTCTTACTATATTATTATATTTTTCTTGGCTCACATTGTGTTTCCTTTTAACATTTTTAGCAACATATTCACATACATTTTCCAGGTGAAATAGCTAGACATATTACAAATATAGATAATCTAAACAATCTTATTCAATGGCAAGCTTTAATTTCACTTAGTGAAACACAGTGCTTGTATTTAATCATTCAGAATGAAGACGGATCTGGGTACAATGGCACACACCTGTAATCCCAGGAGCTTGGGAGACTGAGGCAGGAATATCACAATTTCAAAGCCAGCCTCAGCAGCTGTGAGGCACTAAGCAACTCAGTGAGACCTTGTCTCTAAATAAGATACAAAATAGGGCTGGGATGTTACTTAGTGATTAAGCACCCCTGGGTTCAATCTCAGGTAACCGCCCCACCCCCTGCCCAATAAAAAACAAAATGAAGAGGTAATTAGTAATAAGATTCTCAACATTGAAGAAATCAATGGGGATCTGAAAAGGTAAAGAGACAAATTTGGAAGGGGAAAAATTGCCTGAGCAGTCAAGAGACACATTCTCTGCATACAGAGGTGAGAGTTAAGAAAAACCAGTTGCACAGTTGAGCTGATTTCTTGAAGCCTTATTAGAATATCAGTTTCTATGTGCATTCTTCCTGAGCCCTAATTATTGAAAATGTCAGCAATAATTTATTTAGAACACTCATCTCCTGTAATGTAGACTTGTGGCCTGAGTATGGACAATAATTTCTTTTTTTGCTTTCTTTCTTTTTTTTTTATTGGTTGTTCAAAACATTACAAATCTCATGATACATCATCTTTCATACATTTGACTCAAGTGGGTTATGAACTCCCATTATTACCCCAAATACAAATTTCAGAATCACATCGGTTATACACTCACATTTTTACATAATGGCATAATTAGTGACTGTTGTATTCTGCTACCTTTTCTATCCCCTACTACCCCCCCTCCCCTCCCCTCCCATCTTCCCTCTCTACCTCATCTGCTGTTGTTCAATTCTCTCCCTTGTTTCCCCGCCCCTTTCCCCTCACAACCTCTTATATGTAATTTTGTGTAACATTGAGGGTCTCTTACCATTTCCATATGATTTCCCTTCTCTCTCCCTTTCTCTCCCGCCACTCGTCTCTGTTTAATGTTAATCTTTTCCTCGTGCTCTTCCTCCCTGTTCTGTTCTTAGTTGCTCTCTTTATATCATA
The DNA here is from genome assembly GCF_048772815.1 of Callospermophilus lateralis. Lineage (NCBI taxonomy): Eukaryota > Metazoa > Chordata > Mammalia > Rodentia > Sciuridae > Callospermophilus > Callospermophilus lateralis. Next base: position 6,781,617 of record NC_135309.1, on the reverse strand, counting down.
GAAGACATTTGGCATTTGTTTTTTAAGGATTGGCTAGCTTCGCTTAGCATAATCTGCTCTAATGCCATCCATTTCCCTGCAAATTCTATGATTTTGTCATTTTTTAGTGCTGCGTAATACTCCATGGTGTATAAATGCCACATTTTTTTATCCATTCATCTATTGAAGGGCATCTAGGTTGGTTCCACAGTCTAGCTATTGTGAATTGTGCAGCTATGATCATTGATGTGGCAGTATCCCTATAGTACGCTCTTTTAAGATCCTCAGGGAATAGTCTGAGAAGGGCGATAGCTGGGTTAAATGGTGGATCCATTCCCAGCTTTCCCAGGAATCTCCATACTGCTTTCCAAATTGGCCGCACCAATTTGCAGTCCCACCAGCAATGTACAAGAGTACCCTTTTCCCCACATCCTCGCCAGCACTTGTTGTTGTTTGACTTCTAATGGCTGCCAATCTTACTGGAGTGAGATGGTATCTTAGGGTGGTTTTGATTTGCATTTCTCTGACTGCTAGAGATGGTGAGCATTTTTTCATGTACTTGTTGATTGATTGTATGTCCTCCTCTGAGAAGTGTCTGTTCAAGTCCTTGGCCCATTTGTTGATTGGGTTATTTGTTATCTTATTGTTTAATTTTTTTGAGTTCTTTGTATATTCTGGATATTACGGCTCTATCTGAAGTGTGAGGGGTAAAAATTTGTTCCCAGGATGTAGGCTCTCTATTTACCTCTCTTATTGATTCTCTTGCTGAGAAAAAACTTTTTAGTTTAAGTAAGTCCCATTTGTTGATTCTTGTTATTAACTCTTGGGCTATGGGCGTCCTATTAAGGAATTTGGAGCCCAACCCCACAGTATGTAGATCAGAGCCAACTTTTTCTTCTATCAGACGCAGTGTCTCTGATTTGATATCTAGCTCCTTGATCCATTTTGAGTTAACTTTTGTGCATGGCGAGAGAAAGGGATTCAGTTTCATTTTGTTGCATATGGATCTCCAATTTTCCCAGCACCATTTGTTGAAGATGCTATCCTTCCTCCATTGCATGCTTTTAGCCCCTTTGTCAAATATAAGAAAGTTGTAATTTTGTGGATTGATCTCTGTGTCCTCTATTCTGTACCATTGGTCCACCCGCCTGTTTTGGTACCAGTACCATGCTGTTTTTGTTACTATTGCTCTGTAGTACAGTTTGAAATCTGGTATCACTATACCTCCAGATTCACACTTCCTGCTTAGAATTGCTTTTGCTATTCTGGGTCTTTTGTTTTTCCATATGAATTTCAAGATTGCTTTATCTATTTCTACAAGAAATGCCATTGAGATTTTGATTGGCATCGCATTAAACCTGTAGAGAACTTTGGGTAATAATGCCATTTTGATGATGTTAGTTCTGCCTATCCATGAACAGGGTACATTTTTCCATCTTCTAAGATCTTCTTCTATCTCTCTCTTTAGGATTCTGTAGTTTTCATCGTATAAAACTTTCACCTCTTTTGTTAGGTTGATTCCCAAGTATCTTATTTTCTTTGAGGATATTGTGAATGGAGTGGTTTTCCTCATTTCCATTTCAGAAGTTTTGTTGCTAATATACAGGAATGCCTTTGATTTATGCGTGTTGATTTTATATCCTGCCACTTTGTTGAATCATTTATTAACTCTAGCAGTTTCTTTGTAGACCCTTTTGGGTCTGTAAAATATATTATCATGTCATCCACAAATAGAGATAATTTAATTTCTTCTTTTCCTCTTTTTATGCCTTTAATTTCTTTTGTCTGTCTAATTGCTCTGGCTAGTATTTCAAGAACTAAATTAAATAGAAGTGGTGATAGAGGGCATCCCTGTCTTGTTCCAGATTTTAGAGGGAATGCCTTCAGTTTTTCTCCATTTAGGATGATGCTAGCCAGAGGTTTAGCATATATAGCTTTTACAATGTTGAGGTAAGTTCCTGTTATCCCTAGTTTTTCTAGTGTTTTGAACATAAAGGGGTGCTATACTTAGTCGAATGCTTTTTCTGCATCTATCGAGATGATCATATGGTTCTTATCTTTAAGTCTATTGATGTGATGAATAGCATTTATCGATTTCCGTATATTGAACCAGCCTTGCATCCCAGGGATGAATCCTACTTGATCATGGTGCACAATTTTTTTGATATGCTTTTGTATTCGATTCACCAGGATTTTATTGAGAATTTTTGCATCCAAGTTCATTAGAGATATTGGTCTGTAGTTTTCTTTCTTTGAAGTGTCTTTGTCTGGTTTCAGTATCAGGGTGATGTTGGCCTCATAGAATGAATTTGAAAGAGCTCCTTCTTTTTCTATTTCTTGAAATAGCTTGAAAAGTATTGGTATTAATTCTTCTTTGAAGGTTTTGTAAAACTCCGCTGTATTCCCATCCGGTCCAGGGCTTTTCATGGTTGGTAGTCTTTTGATGGCTTCTTCTATTTCTTCCTTTGTTATTGGTCAGTTTAAATTGTGTGTGTCTTCCTGACTCAATCTGGGCAGATCGTATGACTTAAGAAATTTATTGATATCTTCACTATCTTCTATTTTATTTGGAATATAGGGTTTCAAAATACTTTCTAATTATCTTCTGTATTTCGGTAGTGTCTGTTGTGATATTGCCTTTTTCATCCCGTATGTTAGTAATTTCTGTTCTCTCTCTTCTTCTCTTTGTTAGCAAGGCTAAGGGCCTGTCGATCTTATTTATGTTTTCAAAGAACCAACTTTTAGTTTTATCAATTTTTTCAATGGTTTTTTTTGTTTCAATTTCATTGATTTCTGCTCTGATTTTAATTATTTCTTGTCTTCTACTACATTTGCTGTTGTTGTGCTCTTACTTTTCTAGGTTTTTGAGGTGTAGTGTGAGTTCATTTATTTGTTGGTTTTTCTTTTTTTGATGAAAGAACTCCAGGAAATGAATTTCCCTCTTAAAACTTCTTTCATTGTGTCCCATAGATTCCAGTATGTTGTGTCCGTATTGTCATTTGTCTCAAAGAATTTTTTTTATTTCCTCCTTTATGTCTTCTGTAATCCATTGATCATTCAGTAACATATTGTTCATTTTCCATGTGATGTAGGATTTTTCCTTCCTTCTTTTATCATTGATTTCCAGTTTCATTCCATTATGATCAGATAAAATGCATGGTATTATCTCCACACCTTTATATTTACTAAGAGTTGCCGAATGGCATAATATATGGTCTATCTTTGAGTAGGCTCCATGTGCTGCTGAGAAGAACGTGTATCTACTTGATGATGGTTGATATATTCTATATATTTCGATTAAGTCTAGGTTATTGATTGTGCTACTGAGTTCTATAGTTTCTTTATTCAGCTTTTGTCTAGAGGATCTGTCTAATGGTGAGAGCAGTGTGTTGAAGTCACCCATAATTATTGTGTTGTAGTCTATTTGACTCTTGAACTTGAGGAGAGTTTGTTTTATGAACGTTGCAGCACCATTGTCTGGTGCATACAAATTGATAATTGTTATGTCTGGTTGGTGGATGGTTCCTTTTAACTGTATATAGTGTCCTTCTTTATCCCTTTTGGTTAACTTAGGTTTGAAGTTGATTTTATTCGATATGAGTATGGCCACTCCTGCTTGCTTCCAAGGGCCATGTAAGTGGTATGATTTTTCCCAACCTTTTACCTTCAGCCTGTGTATGTCTTTTCCTATCATATGAGTCTCCTGAAGGCAGCATATTGTTGGATTTGGTTTTTTGATCCAGGTTGCTAGCCTATGTCTCTTGATTGGTGAGTTTAGGCCATTAACATTTAAGGTTACAATAGAAATATGGTTTGTACTTCCAGTCATGTTTATTTATTTATTTATTTATTCTAGTTTGGCTGGTTTTTACTTTTTGGTTATTTTCCTCCCCCTTTACTGAGATACCTCCCACTGTTAGTTTTGGGCACTATTTTTCAATTCCTCTTCTTGTAGTATTTTGCTCAAGATTCTTTGCAGTGCTTGTTTTCTGGCTGTGAATTCTTTTAGCTTTTGTTTATCATGAAAGATTTTAATGTCATTTTCAAATCTGAAGCTTAATTTTGCTGGATACAGTATTCTTGGTTGGAATCCATTATTTTTCAGCATTTGAAATACATTGTTCCAGGATCTTCTCACTTTCAAAGTCTGTGATGAAAAATCAGTCATTAACCTAATTGGTTTACCCCTAAATGTAATCTGCCTCCTTTCTCTCGTAGCTTTTAATATTCTCTCCTTGTTCTGTGTGTTGGCTATCTTCATAATTATATGTCTTGGAGTTGGTCTACTACGGTTTTGAATGTTCGGGGTCCTGTAGGCTTCCAGGATTTGGCAATCCATTCCATCTTTCATCTCTGGGAAGTTTTCTAGAATTATTTCATTTAATAGGTTGTCCATTCCTTTGGTTTGAATCTCTATGCCTTCTTCTATCCCGATGACTCTCAAATTTGGTTTTTTTATGACATCCCATATCTCTTGAATAGATTGCTCATGAGATTTAAGCATCTTTTCTGTGTTGACTATATTCTTTTCAAGTTGATAAACTTTGTCTTCATTATCTGATGTTCTGACTTCTACTTGATCTAGTCTATTTGTAATATTCTCGTTTGAGTTTTTAATTTGGTCTATAGTTTCCTGCATTTCTAGGATTACTGTTTGATTTTTTTAAGATTTCTATCTACTGGTAAAGCTCGTTCTTTGCCATTTGAATTTGTTTGTTTAATTCGTTTTCAAAATATACTTTCATTGCTTGGACTTGCTATCTCATGTCTTCTCTAATATTCCTTTCCATCTGAGTTAGGTATGCCTTGATTTCTTTCCCTATCCATGTTTCTGATGCTTCTAGGTCCTCCTGTAGATTTAAGTTGTCCTGCATTGTTTGTAATCCATTTTTCCCCTTGTTTCTTCATGTTGTTCACGTTACTTTCTAGCTCTATTTGATTGCTTTGTTTCTGCTCTCTCCTATATATTTGTTTTGGTTTTGTATATCTCTGTTGTCTCTCCTTTGTCTTGGTAGACTATGCCTGCTAAAGTGGATTCCGCTGGGAAGGAATTCCGAAGGCCGAGATCCAGTGACATCACCTCTCTACTATTGAGGGCCCAGACTCCTTGCCGAGGTGTCCGAAGGAGGGGGGTGAGACTGGACTGTCTCTGGTTGGTTTCAGCTCCCGGTTGGCTACTTCATGAAGGCCTGGCTATAGACCTCTTCCTAGAGTCTCTGCGCCGTACCTGCTGGGCCGCACCTCGGGGTCTAGCTGCGCGGTCGCTGGCGGGCGGGAGGTCTTCAGACGCCCAGTTGTGGAGGCCACGGGTGGTCGCCTGCGGGCGGGCGGTCTCTAGCCGCCCAATGGTGCGGGCGGCGGGCAGGCGGTCGGTCGCCGGCAGGCGGGTGGTCTCAGGCCGCCCAGTCATCTGTGCAGTCGCCTGCAGGTGGGCGGTCTTCATCTGCCCAATTGCACAGGCAGCCGGCAGGTGATCGGTTGCTGATGGATGGGTGGACTCCAGCCGCCCAGTTGCGCGGGCAGCCGGTGGGCAATCGGTCGCAGCGGGTGGGCTGTCGCTGGCGGGCAGGCGATCTCTAGCCACCCAGTCGTGAAGGCAACAGGCGGGCGATCGGTCACTGGTGGGCGTGCGGTCTCCAGCTGCCCAGTCACGCGGGCAGCGGGTGGGCTGTCGCCAGCGGGCGTGTGGTCTCCTGCTGCCCGGTTGCGAGGGCCTGGCCTCTAGTCCCCTTGTTTCTCCTGCTAGTCCTGGTTTCTCCTGCTAGCCCAGTCTTCCCCTGAGTGATGCCTCTCGGCAGTTCAAACTGTACTCTGGGCCTGCAGTTTGCTGGGTATGGAGGGTGGCTATTGGAAACCCCAGCACTCAATTGTTTTGATTTTTTCCGCTTGCCCCTCCCCCAGCGCAGGCAAGACAGGTTTCGTTTTCACTGCTGATGGGAGGGGGAGTTGGAGGTCAGGTGTCTCTAGCTTTCCCTTGCAGGCTCGTTCTGATAATCCCTCCCCCGGAAAGCCTAGGAGAGATTTTATGCGAATTCCCCACTGTATGGGAGATGGGTTGAGTAACACACACCTGTTTTATTGTTGCAATCTGTTGGAGAGTGGCGGTGGTTATGTCAGCTTTCCAAGATGGTGGCCACTGACTTCCTTGATGGAGTTTCCGGTTTGGGGGATAGAACTGGACCGCTTCCTTCCCCGTCTGAAATCTCGAACTCAGCCCATGGCTCAGTGAGGGCACAGCCAGCAGGATTCCACTGAATCCTTAGCAATGTTTCTCTCTGCTTGCTGGTCGCTTCTCAGTGGCGCTCTGCATCTGTAGCCGCGGGGCAGGCTGCACAGATCAGTCAGCCTGGATCTCCGGTCACACAGTTGGCTCGTATTTGAGACTCAATTACTGGACCTCGGTGCTGGAAATCCTTCCTCTAGGTTTAGGTGTACCCCAATTTTGCTGTAAATTCCAAACAAGATAATTTTTTGTCGTTCTAACTCGTTATTCACCTGCGCAGTGACACGCTACATGGGGTGTGATGCACTCTATTCGCGGCCATCTTCTCATTGGACAATAATTTCTTTTGAATAACAACTCTTTAGTGTGGTTAAAATAAAATCCATTTTACAGATTAATCAATGTTAAGGGAAAAAATGTCATCAATTCTTATATCAATTATAAAACACTGCTTAATATTTTCACAATGTACTCAAAAAAGTAAAAAATAACAAATAATTGAAGAGGAATGTTTTGATCTAGTATATTATGCACTTTTTTCAAAATATAAGTTGTATAATGACTAAATGTATATTTTGGTATTCTCATTAGTCATGTGAAAATATGCCTTTTCACATACATGTAATGTATATATTAGCAAGAAGTTATATTGTCAAACTGGTGGGCAAAATTGAAATAGTGAGAAACACTGACTAATAGTGAAAAGGTATTTCTGATTTACTGAATAAATCTTACTCATTTTCCCTAAAACATCAAGTTCTTCACACTTCAAGTGGTCTTCTTTAATTATTTGTTTATTAGCTTTATATTTATAAGTAGATCTTTTGGGTCAAAGGGAGGGTAGTAGAAGATCACTTGAGAACACACAAAAGTCATATTGAATAAGGTATTTAAGAACTCAGATGTGAGTCAAATGTGGTGGGGCACACCTGTAATCCCAGTGGTTCTGGAACCTGAGACAGGAGGATCACTAGTTCAAAGCCAGCCCCAGCAAAAGCAAGGCCCTGAGCAACTCAGTGAGACCCTGTCTCTAAATAAAATACAAAATAGGGCTGGGGATGTTGTTCATTGGTCATATGCCCTTGAGTTCAATCCCCAGTATCTCCCCCATCAAAAAAAAAAAAAAAAAAGATGGCTTACATGTAAAGAGAATGAAACTGACATCTGACTTCTCAGCTGTGATGTAGGTTGCCAGAAACCAATGTCTCCAAAGAGCTGAAACAAAATTGTTTAGATCTTAAAGTTCCATGCTCAGATTTTCATTCCAACAAAGGAATAAAGGGAAATGTCTTTTGACCACATTTTCCTGGGTGGGTCAGTTTTAAGTCTTAATGAATATATCTCCCATACTCTTGTTGATTATTCAGAGTTTTGCATAAATTTCAAAAGGAAAGTGTTGATTTCTGTGATGAATCAGCAGGGGGCAGTAGGTATCATTGAACAAGGATTGGACGGTTGAACAAAGTGTCATTTCCTAGGTGTTTCTTTGTAAACTCTTAAGGAAAAAAAAAAGAAAGTATTTACAAAATTTCATTGTCAGACATTTTGTTTGGCAATGAGCTGATGTAAAAAACTATTATTTCAATTTTTCCAGAGAACACAAGTTGAGTGTGTTTCTTTTCAATGGAAGAAATTTAATTCATGTAAGTACATGTATTCTATGATTAGCAATTTGAGACATGAAGAATAACATATTTGGATTTAAGTGAACCTTTTGTCTTGATTGGAATAGCTTGACATTTTATATGTGTGGCAATCTCACCCTGTTCCACCTCCATTATGGATATTTAACTATGGATTTTAATAATGCTATGAATTCAATGAAAAACTTTGAATACAGGCTACTGTACAGTCAAGGTTTTCTAAAATAAGTCACTAAAGCATTAAAAATAGTGTGATGTCTTTTAGTTTTTAAAAATGTTTCCATGAAGGCATTTTTCTTTACTTTGCTTTGTTTTCTGAAGTCCATTTAAAATATAGCCCTATGGAAATCTCCTCACCACAGTGGTAACTATGTGATAATGGCAGCTGATTATGTGATAGAGCTGCACAATAATAATTTGCAATCTGTCATGTGTGAAATTTTGCAGCGAAGTAGATAAACCCAGGCTGGTGAAGTGTGCTCTATATCATTGCATTGGAAGTAATAGCACAGATTGTATAACAGTATATAAGAAAAACACTGTGTTTCTTCTATGATTAGAAATTTGATTACTGTAAATTATCATTCTGCCAAATGCTTTAAAATTTTTTAAAAAAATAAGTTTAACTAGGACATTATACATTAATTAAAATGATCCACCAAAATTACAGAGTATTCATTCGAAAGAAAAAAATTCTCTTCATTTCTTTTTATGTTTTATAAGCACAAAAGATTTAAATAAATATCATGTTCAGTTCCACACATTATGCTATTGCTTTTATTCTACAGTAAATATTAAAAAAAAAGATGATGTAGGAAGTTTACGAGTGAGACCTGGACATAAAACATGATGAATAACATTATCATGATCCCGAATGCAACTAAAAAAATCCAATTGTTCAGCAGAAAGAATCTCATGTAAAATTAAAACCTTTTTTATGATTATTGTGGTAATGAAAAGCTCACAGGTGTATTTGTGCCCTGGACCCAAATTACACCTTGGACACACAACCTCTAATGAGTTATCATCAAAACCTGTTAATTATTCTTGTTAAGAAATTCCCAAGATGATCACACAAAAAAGGAATTCATGTGTGTGTACGTGTGTATGTATGTGTGTGTTAATTTTATTCATGTTGAGACTTTTATTCATATGTTTGAATTTTATTCATATGTTTGAGACTTTAATAAAGTATGAAATACAAAATCTAAGGAATTGTTTTGGCAAGATGGTTTAATAAATTGAAAAAAAATGGGTGAAATGATGTGGAATATTATGCAGTGAAAGGAAGTTTTGTAATAATTGAGGTAGTTTAAAAAGGACCACATGAAAAGAACTTGCTTGCTTGTTTTTATAGCACTTATAAGAAAACAGGCTATGACACCAAGATCAAAGAGATGACCCAGCCAGATGATATAAGGCATACAGAAGAAAATCAAATGTTGGTTAACAGATTACTTTTTCAAATGAAAACTCCTTTCCAATCCTGGATTTTAGGTGTCACTAATATTTCTAAATTGGGGGAAAGTCAATTATACTGTAGCTAGCACAGAAACTTAATCAGTAATAATAGCAATGATGATAATATAATAACTAAAATTTATTAGATTAAAATTAAGTGCCAGGAGCATTAAAAAATATTTTCATGTATTATTTTATTATATGCTCATAATAAACCCAAGAGGCTGATGATTTTGTGACCATTTGATAGATGTAAATATTGAGTTTGAGCATTTCAAATTCACATTGTTTATTCTGACTGCCAGTAAATTGAGGACCTGAGATTCCAATCTTAGAAAACAGAATTTTAAAAATGTAGACTCTAATAATACTTATTGAGAACTCTTTTGGCTACTTACATTCTAATTTTTTGTTGCTAGTTAGTATTTTGGACATTAATGTGTCATGAAACAACTTTCAAGTTTATGTTACTAATGGTCAAAACTCAAACTCAGCTAACACTAAAATTGTTTATTTTTATAAATTAATATAAACAGTCCATTCGTTCAGTAAAACTTTGTTTGGAGGATTTCAATATGTCCTTTCTGATGATGATGAGTGAAATGATCGTAAAATTATATTTTGCTAAACATCAAAATACACAGGATCACACAAAACCTGAAAATATTTTAGTTGTGCTTACTATTCCTGTGAGGAAGAAGATAAAAATAGCTCAAATGAATAAAATTTATATAATAGTATTCAAAAATATTATACTTCACAATTATTCTACAGTCTCTAATTTCTTGAGTTTATTTGTACATTTCTCTGATTTCCTTCTTTTCACTTTCTACATTATATTTATTCATTTTCCTTTTATCTCATAATGTAGTCATTTGTTTGAAATTAAAGTTCGTACTCAAACTGTTCATCAAAATGTGTGGAATGATAATAAAAGGGATAATGTACATTGAACAAATGTTATAAGTTCAAATGTACTAATTATTTTATATCCAGAACTTCACTTAATCATTACAACAGCATGGAATTCTAATAAAGAAATAAATTTTAGGTTCACATGATTCTAATTGGTGAGGTTAGAATCACCTCTGCTAATTCCTGAGATTCCTGGGTAGAGAGCATGTGGGTATACAGATACAAAAATGAATTATGTATGAATGAACTGTTAATTTCATTTACTCTTAATTTCATTTTATGTTGTGTGAGGATTAATTTTTCAAATACATGTTTTTAAAGTATTTTTCCACAACTTTCTAATTATCACAAATATATTTTCTTATATTTTGGAATTATTTCTCAGTAACTGCATTTATTTCCAGAACAGAAGCAATTAAATGACCTATTTTGAAGTTTATATGTCATTGGTTAAGATATGAGAAAATTACTGAACATTTGATTAACTGAAGAGATTTTAGGATCATAGCCACATGAGAGCCCAGTATGTTGATACATATTTATAATCCTGATTACTCAGGAAGGTGAGGAAAGAGGATGGTAAATTTTGAGGACAGCCTCAGCAACATACCAAGACCTTCTCTCAAAATACAAAACAAAACAATGACAATAACAAACAACACCTTGTAGGAACATGTTTGACAAATTCTCCTCCAGAATTCATATCCTCATCTTCTTATTTGCTGTGTATGTGTGTTTATTGTATTAAGGATGATCAAATAGTCAATATAGTGAGATGATTACATTTTTCATTGCTTTAGTTTTTGGTGAATAAAGGACTACATGATGAGCTTGTTACTATATCTATCAAGGACACCTTGATTCTTTCATGTGCTTTGAATCAGTGATGTGAGATGGTAAGCACTTCCATAAAGTAGACAAATTGTCTGGGCTATAAAATGTGACATTAAGCATAACCATAGGTAGGATATCTGACATGGTAAGATTTGCCATGTTCTGATCATTATATTTACAAGCAAAGAAAGGTGGTAGAACTTAGGTAAATGGAATATTCATTACTTTCATTTAAAAAAATAGTTTGAATCCTTCATCAAAGCAAAGTAAAATTAGGTTTTAAAATATCATCAAGATTCTGGCATAATAGTTATGCTATATTAATGGATTCATGAAAACAATAAAAATTCTTTCTATAGATTCTATGGTCTAGACATATTAATTATATGAAATTGAAACATTAGTAACCTACATGTGTATAAAATGGAATATAATGTGAATATTTCTTTTTTATTATTTTTTAGTTGTTTTCTTTAGATATACATGACAGTAGATCATATTTTGATATATTATTTCAATTTGGAATTATAATAAGTATTATGTTGTTATGTTGTTTGTTGTACATCAGGTCTATTAGTGTGCAATAGCCACTGTGAAACAAAACAAAATTTAGAAGTACCATTTTGATTCTGAGAGACCCTAGAGGGATGTAGATTAATAAAGCATATCGATAGTTAGTTTTGAACTTACCATAAAGTGACCTTATCAAGCAATTTATATATAAAGAAAGTTTTTAAATTAGTTGAAATAAAAAACATTGGGCAAACTATATCATATAATGAAATGAAAAAAAATAAATAACATTTTTCACAAATGATTATCCTATGCTTAACATAAATCAGGGAGAATTATAAAGGATATTTTTATTTAATTCATAATAGTGCCATGGTTCTTTTCATAATTTTGAAAATGGAGACAAAGAGAGATAAAGTAAGTTATCCAAGGTAGTTTCCAGCAAAATACCTGAGGTTAGAATTAGGCATCTGGTTATGAGTGTAAGCCTTTAATTGCTTTGCTAAATCGCCTCCTGTATTTTGCTGTTATTCAAACACTAGGACATTTTAGTCCTCACCAATTTCAGTTATCAACAGGTTCATGTTCATGTGCATTATCACTTAGGATGCAGTATTTGCCCTTAATATTGAGCCTCAGGAAAATACTTTAAATTTTTTCTTTTACAATTTCTCTTATCTTTACTTTTTTATTTTACGTTCGATAATGTAAAATAAAAATATTATTTAATGAGATTCAAAATCACTTCAATTGGACAAGGCAAATTAGTAGCATAGCACAAGATAGAATCCATAGTTTTCAGGATCACACTTCTTTAAGTGACTTACCCTGGGTAATCAAAGAAATTGTTATTGAGGTAATGACAATGGTTTAGGTTCAAAATTCTTGTTGAAATTAATGCTTGAATGAAATCCCTGGAGACTGCAAAATATGAATTTTTTTTTTAAATATTCTTCTGAGCAAATAGAAAATAAAATATCTCACATCCTAGTAATAGTAAAAAAAATCAGGACTTGGTTTTGCCACCTGACATGACCTGCATGGGTATTAATTCAGGTTACAGGACCAGGAGGTGAGGGAATAGAGAAAAGACAAACAGACACAGGAATAAAGAAAAATCTGGGTCTTGGTGGTTAACTACAACCTGGTAGAGAGGTAGTGACACACAACAAGCTCAGCAAGGTATATCATCAAAAGCATTTATTGTGAGAAACTTTTTCAAAGCAAGCAGAACCAAGGTCATGAGTATGAGCAGCACAGTTTTGATTATTAGCTTGAACCCATAACTTTCTACCCCCAAGCAGCTGGCACCTGAACCTCAAGGTAAAGAATGAATAGCTCCATGGCTGGCACAGAACCTCCTATTGAACAGAACATCACCTTAGCAACTGGGAAGTCTCAAATCAACACCTTCACACCAAGAGTTCCCAAAATAAACATCACCTCTGTCTCAGGACAGTTCAAGACTATAATTCAGTTACCACATCCGGCAGTCACCATCCAGTCGACTGATATTTATTTATCATCCATAGTACTGTTACTCAAAAAAGAATAAAATTCTGTGATTTACAGAAACATGGATGAAATTGGGGTATATTATGTTAAATTAAATAAGGCAGCCTCAGAAAGAGAAATACTGCATGTTCTCTCTCATACATGGATGCTAAGACAGTTGATAGTGGTTATGATATTCACTAGAAGGGGTGGGGGGAGGACAAAGGGGAGATTGTAGGAAGGTACAATGTTAAACAGAAGGAATGTGTTCCAATGCTCTATAATATAGCAGTGACTACAAATCACAACCATTTTTATTTTACAAATAATTAGAAGAGAGGCGTTCAAAGTCTCCTAATACACACACAAAGATGATAAATATTAAGGAAAAGGAAATGCTACTCACTCTGGCTTAATCATTATTCTTTGTATACATGTATTGACTCATCACACTGCACCTGTAAATATGTACAATTATTATGTGCCAATAAATAAATAGAAATTAGAGAATGGATAAACATATTAAAATAAAAAGTAATGGTGAATAAAAACTAATTATAGATAAAGATTTTAAATGTAAAATATGAACAACAATGTTAATGCATTTGCTGTCTTTGTGTGCTTTCTATGTAAGCCACTGTGTTAAAGTAGTTAAAGACAAGAAAATACTTGGTTAACTGTCAGTTTTATAAGTGAAAACTTACCTTACTTAACTTCTATGCCTTAATTTCTTCGCCTGTTGTTTGGGCTAATTCTAGGATCTTTCTCAAAGCACTGCTCTGAATAGTACCTAATGACCACTATTTCCTTCTCTATTTCTATGAATTCAACTATTTTAGCATCCAGATGAGAGTAAGAATGTGTGCTATTTATCCTTCACTTGGCTTATTTCACCTAATATGATTTCCTCCATTTTCATCCATGTTGCCATATACATACAGAAACACACACACACACACACACACACACACACACGATCGGGCAACTAGTGTGAATATAAGTGTTGACATTTACTATGTGTGAAAGATGATGGAGAGTTGATAGAGTATAGTATTTAAAAGCCAACTACTAAAGCCATCCTTTCCTGGGTCTGCCATTTACTAGTCAAGTAACTGAAGCTTTAAGTAAACTGAAGCTTTCTTTATACCAGTATTTTTTATCTTTCAGTTCAGTATAATGATTGGCTTGAATTACTGTTTTGTAAGAACCTCACAAAGACTGGTAATTCTTCTGTGATTCATACATACAGTAAATTTTAATTTTTACTTTAATTTACAGTAAATGTAAATTAAAATGTATTTGTAAGGAACCCTGGTTAATAAATATAGTTTGACCATTTATAAAATATTTGTAAATATTTGCATTGAAGTGTTTGTGTGTATTTGTGTGTGTGTGTGTTTGTGTGTGTGTGTGTGTGATGCTAAGTTCAATCTGGATCTGGTCCTTGAGCATGCTAGGCAAACAGTTTCCTACTGAGTTACATCCCAGCCTTGAATTCTTTTAAAATCATGTATGTAAATCTTTAAAAATTTTATCTTAACACATAAAAATTTATTTCAGTTCTAGATTTGCTTTTTAAACATACTTTTCCCTATCATGTACCAATAGATGCCTGTTTCAATGGAAAATAAATCACAATGTCACATAACACTGCATAAAATTAAACCTGAAAAAATTCCAAGGAGCACAGTACGTGTGTAAATTTGTGTCTGATGGGATAGGGATCAGGATTGGGTTTAGTGATCAAAGGGGACTTTAAATCTCCACAAAGAGAATAATAAATAATCTAAACTATAAAATTTAACTAGTGGTTTATAGATAATTTAGTATATGTAATATCATCTTAGAAATGGGTGTTTTATAGCCCATTTGATTGCTCTCTAATGCTCTAGCCTTGCCCAACTACTGAACATTCAATATTCTTATCAGATAGCATTTCATTCCTTCAAAAACTAGCTGAAGAGAGCTCATTTTTTATGATGTAGCTGAAATTCTATTCATTTCTACTTAATTTTAAGTAAGTTTTCATCTATATCAAATATGTATCTGTAAGTTTGGACTCCTTATCATTAAGCAGTTATAAGTAATTGCTAGGTGTGTGTGTGTGTGTGTGTGTGTGTGTGTGTGTGTGTGTGTGTGTTAGGTATGTTACACATACTTATATATTTGCTAGGTTTATATGTATATATATGAACATATATATCACATATATTAAGCAATCAGCAGTCATCTATCATTTGTAAAAACTATGGTAAGGCACTAAATGGATGACAAAAATAAAAGGTAGTGTCTTTGTCCATAAAGACCCAGAGAAAATAAGTAAGGACCAATTAAAATACAAAGATTGAGACACTGATTGTAAGGGTAATAGAATATAGAAGATGAAGAGCTCATGGCAGGCTGAAACTCAGTGGAAAGGGTCAAGAGTGAATTCTCAGAGAAAAGAAAGAAATTGAAAAGCATAAGACCTCTTGTGTTTGAAAGAAATCCAGACAAAAGTAATCCACATGATCTTATAATTCTTGAGGTGACTTGTAAAATTAGACACTAGGAGATGACCTGAGTAAGCCTTGAAGAAATCATTGGGGATCTGAAAAGGGAAAGAGACAAATTTGGCAGGGAAAAATTGTCTGAGCAGTCAAGAGATAAATTCTCTGCATAGGTACAGAGGTGAGAGTTAAGAAAAAAATAGCTGCACAGTCAAAAGTGTTTCAAAAGTTTTAACATATAGAAATAGCAAAGAGACATATTTATAGGTACAAAATTGCATTTAACAACAAAAATTTATTTTTGAAAGCAATTTGAATGTGTACACAATGAAAGTACAAATGCCTTTTAGAAGCACAGTAAAAGTTGCAAAAGGGAAGACACATGTATGTTATTCACTTGTTAAGAAGTTACAATCAAGATTGGGGTTAAATAAAAATGCTTAAGTGTTACTTGTTTACTAGTGCCAGTAATAACATCATTCATTTATTTACAATTGCATACATTTTTATTGAACACTTTCTATGTTTTCATATTTAGCATGATTTAATAACCATGGGAAAATGGGATAGTGTAAAGCATTAGATTTTTCTTCATAAATGTTTGAGTGGGGAGAAACTTTGATATAAATAAAGTTAACACTGAGATGTTTGTATTTAATACAGATATATAAAGTAGTCTTCTACATGGTATATTATATGCACATTATATATGAATTTTTAATTCAATCAGAAATTACTTTTATTTTCTTAACCTGTTAATTTGTTTTTAAAAGATTCAGTAGTCTTTAAACCTTTTTCACAATTGTATCAATTAACTTTCAACCCAAATGTTATGTCATCTGGGCCAACCAAAATATATGCTGGCTGGTACAGATGAGCAGAGTTAAGAACATTTGAGGTAAGGAGAAGTTTGAACTTTTCATTGCCATTCTACCTTAGAGTACTCATTCTTTAAAAACAGTACCCTGACCACCGTCCACACAACATGCAATCTCTTCTCCACATGGTGGCTGGAATCTTAGATGAAAACAAAAGACATCTAGCTAAGGAGAAAGAGGAGGAAAAAGAAAAGGAAAAAATAAGAGGAAGGGATCAGGATTTGGATGGATTAGTAAATGAACTAGTTTTAAGTTTTTAGCTTTCCATTGGTGTCATCTAAAGAAATGTTTAGTGAGGGAAAGTTTGAGTTCAACTTGCATTTTGAACTCTTCATCCAATTAGGGAATTTAAATAATGTGATAGTCCTAATTTCTTTTCTCATTTTTCCATCTAAAACATCTCTCAAATAAGCCATCTTGTTAACATCCAAAATTCTTCAAAGCAGTCCCTTTAAATCCAAATTGTTCCTGGTGGAATTGTGCCAGTTTAAAGGATCCAGTTCTTTAACTAGAACAAGGAACAGAAGGAAGCAGGTATTTTTGCTGAGGGCAGGAGTAGTTTTAGACTGAGAAAATCCAGTAAGAAGGATACAAAGGACAACGCCTGTGCCCACTTGTATCTCTGCATCTTGGTAAAGATCAGCCTTTACCAGTACAATTCCAGCCAAAGCGCCCAACTGTAGACAACAACATTAACTGTGGACCTCACACGCACTTTGTGCCTCTCATAAGACTTTTAAAAAGTTTTATTGTTGTATTACATACATATATCTATCAACAAATAAAGTCTGCAATGAAGATAATGAACATATCCCCCATTCCCCAAATTGTCTGCATTTTATTTTAATTCTTGCCCCACCACAATTCCTCCAACCTCCTACCAGTCTCCAGGCAAGCACTAATTTTCTTATGTCATAGGTTGATTGTACTATATAAACTGTTATAAAAATGCTATATTACAGTATGACTGTTTCTGTGTCTAATTTTGTTAATTAGCATGTTATTTTAAGAATCATTCTTGTAGCTGTATCAGTAGTTCCTTGTCATTTCCAATTTGTATACCCATGTATTTGTTGATGAATGTTATTAAGTGAATATTTATGTCACTCCCAAAATTCCTATGTTGAAGTCTTAAACCCCAGTATGGCTCCATTTAGACAAGGGGAACCTCAGGAAGTAATTAAGGAGGTCATCCAGATCCAGTAGGATTAGTTTCTTGTAAGAAGGAACTAAAAATTCCTTCTTACAAGAAAATTCTCTCTTCTCAAGAGCACAAAGGAAAAACCCAGGGAATATCCAGGGAGAAGACATTCATCTGTGAGCCAGGAAGACAGCTTTACTAGGTACAAAACTGACCGTCCCTTTGATCTTTAATTTCCCCTGCTTCAGAACTGTGAAAAACATATTTCTATTGTTTAAGTCATTCAGTTTGTGGTCTTTTGTGTTGGTAGTCTCAGTGGACAATGCAATCAACTTTTGGGTTGTTCACAGGTTTTGATATTAAAAACAAACGTATTACAGTTATCTATGTACAAATAAGGCTGCCTTATTTAGCAAGTAAAAACACAGAGCACACATTTAAATTTGAATTATTTCTAATTGCTTCTGTCTATGTTCACTAAGGTAAAAGAATAATGTTATACTGATACTAAAAATTATTCATTATTTATGTGAAACAGTACAATTGTCTCAATTAACAAACTTCTTTCTTGAATTTTATTTCTCTAAGGATTTTCGCTCTATTTATGTGTTTTTAAATTTTTTTTTTGCATAATTTGCTTATAAAATCCCTTGCAGTTATAGTCTGATGTTCCATTTACATTTTAAGTAGTGCATCTGTTCTTTGTTCTTTGTCCATTTGAACATTCATTAATAAGAAAACACCTTAACCATTTGAGTTAAAAATTAGCATACTAAACTTTCTGGCATAAAACTAACAAATCTAAGAATCATTCTTCAAATTTGTTTAACAAAACACATGCATCACTTTTCATGAAATAACCTCTACCTCTTTTTAAAATATCATGTTGTATCTCTTGATCAATGATTTTTAAAAATATAATCTACTGAAAAAAAACATTGCCATCAAATTTTATTTCCCTCTCTTTCAATATCCCATATGATGATTACATTTGCTTCCAAGATGAAAAGATATTTACTAAAATCCTTGTGAAAAAATCAGATTCTTCAAGGAATGAAATTCATTTTAAAAGCAGCCATGGTAAATGCAATAATAATCATTCACTTACAGGTAGAAATTTTCCCCCTGTTTATAAGGAATGTTTTCCTTTTTAAAATTTTTTTTTATTTAATTTTTTTTATTTAGTTGTGGATGGATTTCTATTTTATTTATTTTATTTTATATGTGGTACTGAGAATCGAACCCATTGCCTCACACATGCTAGGCAAGTGCTCTATCACTGAGCCACAACCCCAGCCCCATGTTTTCCCTTTGAAGGGAAATTTTGACAATTAAAGAGTTTTTTTTTTTTTTTTATGAGTTAGTTTTTAACCATACTCAACAAATTCTTTTAAATAATGGAACACTTTAGCAACCTAATTTTGCTTTTCTTTCAACTTATATAATCTCATTGCTGAAGAGATATTCAAAACTATACAAAATAAATTAATAGGTTCTACTCAGTGGATTACTTTAAAACTCCACAATAATTTTGAGACCTTCAGAATTAAAGCATAATTATAATACTCTAAATAAAATCCAAATACTCTGTTCATGAAAGAAAGCCAATGGTCTTTTGAGTGCAACAAAATTCAAGAATACAGAATAGCAACAAAAACACAAATATTTTTATAATAACTCAATTCAAGATATACAGATAATGTAAAAATAGTATTTTACAACAATTAATTTGATGTCAAAAAGAGCAGGATGAAGCAGGAGGTCAGAAAGCTCAAAGCCAGAATTAGCAAGTAAGATGAGGCTCTAAGAAACTTAGTGAGACCCTGTTTCAAAATATAAAATACAAAGGGCTGGTGATGTTGCTCAGTGGTTAGGCACCCCTGGGTTCAATATGGCCAAATACCATACTCTGCTTAGTTAATTTATTTTAAAAAGTAAAGAATATCAACTAAATACACTATATTGAGGGTGTCCTGACAATGCCAATGAAGAAGACAAACCCAAAAACCATATGATAAGAGACATCCTTGTATATATAGGATGACTGGTAAACTTCTGTATGTCTTTTTATGGACATGTGCTTTAACTTCTATTGGGAAATGCATTTGAGTCGGAAGGCTAGATGATATGCTAATTATGTGTTTATGTTCATAAAACTCTCAAATTATTTCCAAATTGATTTTATCATTTTCCATTCTTACCAGCATGGAATGAGCGAATTTGTTCTTCCATATTTTCCCCAGAAATTAATGTAGATGGCGTTTTAAATCTTACTCATTCTAAAAAGAGCATATTAACCTCCATTTTCATTTTAATTAGTAACCCTCTAATAATTAATAATTATTATTGACATTTTAATGGGTTTATTTGCCATCATTATATCTATTTGTCCATTTGCCATCATTGTATCTATTTGTCCATTTATCCTTCTGTCTATACCTCTGTCTGTTTCTCTATAATCTATTAAGGTTAAGTGCCTGTTCCAGTATTTGTCCATTTTCTTAGGTATTTGCTTTCTTAAAATCCATGTTTTAGAGTGTTTTATATATTTGGGATAAAGTTTTTCTATCCAATATTTGATTTGAAAATATGTTTTCCAGTCAGAAACTCATGTTTTTATTTTCTTTTTTTGTTTGTTTGTTTTTCATGGTAATTTTAATGGTTGAATAACATTCCATAGAGTGGTACATTTATTTAGCAAATTTCCACTTTTGAACACTTAGGATATTTACTAAAGGCAAGAATGGGTGAGCAAATATTAAGAGCATGGCGAATAGGGGGAAATTTCCTTGGTTTAAATGTTAGCTCTGTCACTACCAAATGAGTGTTCTTTGGAAATTTCTTTTTTTATTAGTTGTTCAAAACATTACATAGCTCTTGACATATCATATTTCATACATTTGATTCAAGTGGGTTATGAACTCCCATTTTTACCCATATACAGATTGCAGAATCACATCGGTTACACATCCACGTGTTTACATACTGCCATACTAGTAACTGTTGTATTCTGCTGCCTTTCCTATCCTCTACTATCCCCCCTCCCCTCCTCTTACCTCCCCTCCTCTCCCATCTTCTCTCTCTACCCCATCTACTGTAATTCATTTATCTCTCTTGTTTTCTTCCATTTCCCCTCACTTCCTCTTATATGTAATTTTGTATAACGATGAGGGTCTCCTTCCATTTCCATGCAATTTCCCTTCTCTCTCCCTTTCCCTCCCACCTCTCATCCCTGTTTAATGTTAATCTTCTTCTCATGCTCTTCCTCCCTACTCTGTTCTTAGTTGCTCTCCTTATATCAAAGAAGACATTTGACATTTGTTTAGGGATTGGCAAGCTTCACTTAGCATAATCTGCTCTAGTGCCATCCATTTCCCTGCAAATGCCATGATTTTGTCATTTTTTAGTGCTGAGTAATACTCCATTATGTATAAATGCCACATTTTTTTTTTATCCATTCATCTATTGAAGGGTATCTAGGTTGGTTCCACAGACTAGCTATTGTGAATTGTGCTGCTATGAACATCAATGTAGCAGTATCCCTATAGTACGCTCTTTTAAGGTCTTTAGGGAATAGTCCAAGAAGGGGAATAGCTGGGTCAAATGGTGGTTCCATTCCCAGCTTTCCAAGGAATCTCCATACTGCTTTCCAAATTGGCCACACCAATTTGCAGTCCCACCAGCAATGTAAAAGTGACTTTCAAAGACCAAAAGTTTAGCATTTTTCTACTTTACATACATAGCAATATTTTATTTGATAACAGACACTGTGAAGTTTTCAGTATTTGGTGTTTTATATTCCTATAAATATTCTTTCTTATTTTTAATTTATTCTAATTAGATATACATGATAGTAGAAGGCATTTTGACACATGGAGCACATCTTCTCACTCCATTGACATGATGCAGAGTCACACTGGTTGTATAGTCATACATGTTTATAGTGTAACCGTTTCTGTCTCATTTCACCATTCTTCTCAACCTCACACTCCCTCCCCTCCCCTAACTGTCCTCTGCCCAATCCAAAGTTTCTTTATTCTTCTCTAACTCTTCCCCCCACCCTGTCCCCTGTCATTATGGATCAACATCTGCTTAGCAGAGAAAACATTCGGCCTTTGGTTTGGGGAGATTGGTTTATTTCACTTAGCATGATATTCTCTAGCTCTATCCATTTACCTGTAAATGCCATAATTTCATTCTTCTTTAAGTCTGAGTAATTTTCCAGTGTGTATATATACCACATTTTCTTTATCCATTTATCTGTTGGATCTGAAGGGCATCTAGATTGACTCCAGAGTTTAGCCATTGTGAATTGAGATGCTCTAAACATTGATGTGGCTGCCTCACTGCAGTATGCTGACTTTTAAGTCCTTTGAGTATAACCAAAGGAGTGGGATAGCTGGGTCAAATGGTGGTTCCATTCTTAGTTTTCTTAGAATCTCCATATTGCTTTCCAGAGAGATTACAACAATTTGCAGTCCCAGCAGCAGTGTATGAGTGTACCTTTTCCCCACATCCTCACCAACACTTACTGTTGCTAGTATTCTTGATAATTGCCATTCTGACTGGAGTGAGATGAAATATTAGAGTAATTGTTATTCACATTTCTCTAATTGTTGGAGATAATGAACATTTTTTCCATATTTTCGTTGATCAATTGTAATTTTTTCTTTTGTAAAGTGTCTTTTAAATTCCTTAAACCATTTATTGACTTAGTTTTTTCTTTTCTTTTTTTTTTTTTTTGAGTTCTTTATATATCCTAGAGATTAGCCCTCTAAATAATCTTAAGGTTTATTCTGATGTGCACTCAAGTTATTTAAAACAGTTTATATCTTTCTAGTTTTTCTTTTAAAATTTGTTAGTTGAGACTATTTTATTCACTAATTTTTTTAGGTTTACAGTTGTAATTACTTTATGAGCTAAAAAATTCTTCCATGATATTTATATTTCCTGGAAAATTTTTATATAATTAATAATTGAGTTTTTGTTATATTTTTTCCTCAAAAGTAATACCTCCTCTTCTTGGGGCTGGGGATGTGGCTCAAGCGATAGCGCGTTCGCCTGGCATGCGTGCGGCCTGGGTTCGATCCTCAGCACCACATATAAACAAAAATGTTGTGTCCGCCGAAAAATAAAAATAAATATTAAAAAAATTCTCTCTCTCTCTCTCTCTCTCTCTCTCTCTCTCTCTCTCTCTCATTCTCTCTTTTAAAAAAAGTAATACCTCCTCTTGTTCTTCAAAGTCATTAACTATATCTCTTTAACGTTTTTGTTTTCTTCTCAGTTCATTGTATATTTTGCTTTGCTTTCCTTGGAGTTGTTTAGGTGTCTTGATGCATATTATTTGTATTGAAACGAACTAAATCATAATTACTATTATGGTAAGCACAATTAAATTGACAGTAAATTTGGACTTAGTATATTGGCATGGGATTAAAGCAAAAATTCAGAGACATAATATTTGCTTATGAAATAAATTCTACAATATTTATTACACAATGAGTATTATACATTGAGCTTGCACTTCCTGATACAAAACACAAGTGGAAACAATTCAGTGTCTGCTTTTCATGGTGAAACTACAGGAAGAAAACATACAATAGTGATGGAGGAAGCCAGTGAACAGCTGTCAACACACCATCTTCAGGGTCATATGAATCAAACTTTGTCTAGTAAGGAATGTAACAGGATGGAGGAGGAAGTGAAACGTTCAGACCTACAGCAAATGTGTAGAACCAACTAGAGAGGAAATTTTGAGATAGCAGGTTTGATCTTTAAAAAAAAAAAAAAAAAAAATCACCACCACAAGGCCACCTGTGTACCAGAGTCCAACTTGATGGAAATGCCATGTCTCAAGAAAACTATGTGGAGGGAAAAATAATGTTGAGGATGGTTTTTTAAAATATTGTCTTTCTCTAAAAATTAAAAAAATGCACATATAAAACTTTTCTTCACACATAGATAAATATAACTATTACTGGCTCTGAAAATATTTAAATAGATTTTAGATTAAAACTATCACATGTAAACCCGTGTGATGGTGTATGCCTGTAATCCCAGTAGCTCAGGAGACTGAGACAAGAGGATAGTGGGTTCAAAGCCAGCCTCAGCAACTTAGGAAGACTCTGTCTCAAAATAAAAAATAAAATTGGCTGGGAAATGTAGCTCATTGGTTAAGTGCCCCTGGGTTCAATTCCTGGTACCAGACAACAACATAAAAAAAAAAACTGTAATAAAAAATATGTAATATTTATATTTGGTCAAGTATAAATATTAATACCTAATGAAGAGGTATTTTCAATCTAAAATAACAAAAATAAATATGCTTATTTGTCTTTATTTTTCAGAATTTATTGTTTGATTAAAAATAACTTGAAATAGTTATTATTCTTCAGATTGCTAAACATCAAAATAATTCATATATCAAGTTACTTTCTACATAGTTACTTTTAGTTATTACAATTGTAATTTCCAGTAATATTGTTATTGTTACTAAAATGCTGTATGATCTCTTTCTGTGCTAATTGAATGTACTGTAGTTCTATGATAAATCAATATAATTATTCTGAGAGGAGACATCATAGAGAACAGAGCCATTTTGTATTTCTTTTTATGGGATATTAGTCATTATAATACATTTCTTGGAATGTAAATTTATATTTGCTTTTCTGTTGTTACATTTTGTTATATTTACAAAATGCTTAAATATGCTTTAGCTAAATCCATATATATTTGGAAAGAAAATAATCTATCTGGACAATATTTCATGAAATAATTACTTAGATAATTTTCATTGAACTAACATTGCTCTGGTAAAATAAGTTAGAAGATTTGTATTGAATCATATACTTTGGATTTTGATTTTTGAGGGGTTTTTTTTTTTGCTTAAAAATTGTCTATAATTTGATAATGCTTCAAATTGAGATTTTATTGTGGTTTTATACAAATATTACACCTCTTAGCAAAATACATGAATATTTAGATAGTCTTGATTACAACTTAATATTTTATTTCCCATTTTTATAACAGTTTGTCATATTATAGATTGGGGGTTATTTTGAATCATTATATATGTAATTTTTCTAAATACAGTCCAGGTTAGTTGCTTAGGGAAACAGGGTTTGTATACTCCTTTAAATTCACACAAGTGTTTTTCTTCATTTAATACTGGAAATGGATTCAGTATTAAAATGATGCAGTAAACAAACTTGATTTAAACTCCTTCTTAATTTACCAGTTATTTTTTTTCATTTTTACAAGTGTACTATATTTTAAGACATTTATGATCTAGGAAAATAATGCAGACATTTAATTTATTAATTCACTAAATTTTAACCTCTTTTTCAAGCTATTAAACCAAGTGATTCCACAGATTTTTAATTCTTCTGCATAGTCATTGGAAAAGCCATAATTTTATCTCTGATTTGCATGTATATGAATGTGTACATTTATATCATCATGTGATCATAATATAACACATTTAAAGCCACTTTTATATGTATTTACCTTCTGAAATTTCAGTCTCTTTATCTATAAACCCAGAATAATAAATTGTACAGCAAAGTTTGTTATAGAAAATAAACAAATGAATGCATGATTTACATAAATAGTTTATTTATTATTTTAAAAAATATTTCTTATTATAGAATGAAGAAAATTTTATGTCAGTTCAGCTCTACTAAAAAATCAAGGATATTTTAAGTATCTAATTAATACTACTTTAAGTAAATAGAAGATTTATGGTGGTTCAGTATGTTCTGAATTTGGGGAATTATTTTCACTTTAGTAATACTGAATTAAATGACGAGGTGTATTTTAGTTAATAAAGGAAAGAGTGCTGAATAATGCATAGGGTGAATAATACATTGTAGGATTTCTCAAATAAGTCTTAGAATTGGGTATTGGATGAGTAATATTTTTAATGACATAATTAAGGTAATTTGTGGATTTTCCTGTGTAAATAGAGAATATATTTGTTTTGATGAATATATTCACCATGCATACAAATGAATTATTCTTCAGATTGAAAATCCAGCTTATAAAATACGGTATTAAATTTGAAATTTTGCATTTTTGTGATTCTTCTCTTTAATTTAAACTACATTTTCTTTAAATAAGGAATTTGCAAGAGTGCTTTCAAAAATGAATTTCCATCCTAGGCAAATCAAGCTATTGGACTCTGAAGATAAATTTCTAAGAGCATGGTATCCTTCATCTTTCTGAGCTTTTCACAATTGAATAGCAATTGTACCTTGAAACATTGGACAATTAATTGAAACTTTTGTAGTCTTTAGGAATCAGAATGTGAATTTGTATCAATCCTCATCCATTTACTTACATTCTTAGAAAGTCAGCATATCCACAGATGGGCATTATTTAGCCAGCATTCCAGGGTACTTTAACATGCAGTATATATAACAAATTGCCCGCGAGGCTATTATATGTTTAAGACTTTTAATTGCTGTGTACTTCAAACGTTCCTTACATTGTGCCATCTGGCACATAGAAACTTTAATGAATTTTTAAACTTAATGGGATATGCTCTGCATTAGGAAGGTCTGAAAATTATTTGCTAACTACTGGTAAGTGACAGATTTATCATCACAAACCTCCCAAAATCACAATTGGTTGCTTTATGCCATTAAGGCACCAACACATTGTTAAATGGTAGTAAAAGTTGCTCAAACAATTGTCCTAATGGGAATAATTGATAAATAAAATGTTTTTCTTGCTACTTAAGGAAATCATATCTGTATTAGCATGACATTTTTTTCCCTTGAAAGTGGTTTTATAGAATCATCTTTATATTAAGTGTAACATTTTGCTTAAATTTTAAACAAGTTTTAGAGGTATTGGGAAAAGACTGATAATATTTTCAAGTGCTCTTACTTTATTAAGAAGGATTTTGTATTTGTCAGTCAAATAAAATGTCTTTTTATTAGACTTTCATTTGTACTGTGACTGTATTTAATTATAAATACATTCAATAAATCTGACAACAATATAGAATGATTAGCTACCAGGACTTTGCTTTCAAAAGAGTATAATCTACTTTTCTCTTCTCCCCTAATAATCTTAATCTCTGTTTCAGTTTTGTCCTTCCAGGAATTTATGAAAATACACATTCTACATAGTTCCTTCTAAAAGAAAAATGCAAAGAATCAGTCAAGGGTGCAGTAGTCAACAAAAAACCATTCAACAAAATTAAAAAATGGAAAGTAACAGAGAATATGTTGGGTAAATTGAAGAGAAATTCCGTTAAAAGGAACATATGTATGCCAGGTGCAGTGGTGCATGCCTGAAATCCCAGTGGCTCAGAAAGCTGAGGCAGGAGGATCGAAAGTTGATATCCAGCCTCAACAAAAACGAGGCACTAAGCAACTCAGTGAGACCCTGTCTCTAAATAAGATACAAAATAGGGCTGGGGATGTAGCTCAGTGGTCGAATTCCCATGAGCTCAAAAAAAAAAAAAAAATACATGTGATAATGACAGAAAATACTATCACAGAATCATAAACAAATATGTATAAAGTATGAAAAACATGATAAAGCTGACTTCAAACAACTACTTCAAAGTTTTTCTAATTATTATGGGAAATATCATAGCAATCATCCTCACATTTCTTTTA
This sequence comes from Callospermophilus lateralis, assembly GCF_048772815.1. Classification (NCBI taxonomy): domain Eukaryota; kingdom Metazoa; phylum Chordata; class Mammalia; order Rodentia; family Sciuridae; genus Callospermophilus; species Callospermophilus lateralis. Next base: position 6,754,418 of record NC_135309.1, on the reverse strand, counting down.
AAATCATCCCATGTAGAAAATCACTAAAATGTCTGTGATTATGTGAATACACTATAAGAAATGTTCCTGGTTATTGGTGTTTGAGATTTGATGCTTCAGCTGTCCGTTGTATCATTTAAATATATGCACTATAAACATAGGTGTTCACTACTGAATTGGTTTGCTGTATTAACTTCATTGAACGAATGAAGGGCTTCAATTAATTCTCATTCAGTTTTAAACATTCCATTAGATATTTAATAAGAATTGAATCACTTTCCTATAAAAATTTACAAATCACTTTCCCATTAATGCTACCCTTTGTCCCCAACCAACATCCCTCCTGGAGTTGAACATGGGGAGAAGTTGGAGTCAAATGAGTCACTCCCTACAGTGGGTGGAGAGACTCTGTCATGGCAGATATCAGCACCTGCTAGGTGTGTTGTTCTTGGTAATGTTCCCAAAGGCAACACATCAAAATAATCTCCTCAGAGAAAATTAGCAATGACCTGGATGCATAGAAAGGAATAAAATACCTTGGGTGAACTGTGAGGTCAGAATTGATAGAAGTGTGAAAAGAAAGAAATCAAACAAAAACACTCCTCATGCCTGGCTTTAATAAAGCCACATGGTATTTGAAGTGATGGTGGATGTCTTGTCAACCCGTGTGTTGGTCCCTCTCAACTCCTGAAGCGCTGTCTGAACTTGCATGGTAACTGCTTTTTCTTACCTCAGCTGCTTCGGAGTTACTTGTAAGATTGCCAGCAGTGGAGACATTACACAGGTTATCTTCTCTCCCTCTGCTCCCAATGTGCTCATTATTTAGTCAGTACAAAATAGTCACCTACTTAATTGTTTTGTAATTGTTTCATATGCAGTGAGGCTGATTTCCCCACTAAGATTCTAGGCCTCCTGAGGGAACATATTCTGTTATTTTTTTAAATTATTGACAACACTTGGTTCAAAATATATTCTCGGTCAATATTGAGATATTGATAACATATCTATTGGAGACTCAGGTTTTTTCCCTTTTTTACATTTTTTCCTATAAAATTTTGTAGCTTCTGACTAGCAATAGGACTGTTTAAAGATAAGAAAAGATGGCTCACTTTATCTCAAATTGAAAAGTGATATGTGTCTCTAAACATATATAGAAATAATAGATATAGATAAAAAATGTTTAAAATGAAAATTAATTATCTTATAACTGATCTGAGTATAAAAGATGGAATTTTAAAGATAAAACGTTTATTTTATATTGACTTTCTGGGTCTGAACTTGTAGGCCTGAACCTCTAAGTTACTGACAGAACTTTGTGATAATCTTTACTACACTGTTTTATAGTCCACTTTTTCTGATACAGAGAAGACAGGGCTAGAAGATCATGTCAGTGATTATCAGTCTATTCTTGCTCTAAACATTATTTTCATTTATAATTTTAAATTTCTTGAGCACCTCTCTAATTTTCCTTAGATGAGTTTATCCCCTAATAATTTCATAAATTGAAAGTTTATAGGGATGACTCGGAGATCTCATTTTTTTTCCATTGAAATAATTTTTATTTTTTTTATTCATCACCTTTTTTATTATTAGTTGTTCAAAACATTACATAGCTCTTGACATATCATATTTCATACATTTGATTCAAGTGGGTTATGAACTCCCATTTTTTCCCCATGTACAGATTGCAGAATCACATTGGTTACACATCCACGAGCCACGTTTTTACATACTGCCATACTAGTAAGATCTCAGTTTTATAGAAGCTAGGGTGCTTCCAGCAGCTTAAATACTTTTTTTTTTTTTTTTGGTACTGGGGATTGAACTCAGAAGTGCTCAACCACTGAGCCACATTCCCACCAGCCTTTTTTTTTTTTTTTTTGTATTTTATTTAGAGACAGGGTCTTGCTGAGTTGCTTAGGGACTCACTAAGTTGTTAAGTTTGGCTTTCAACTTGCAATCTTTCTGCCTCAGCCTCCTGAGCTGCTGGGATTACAATCATACAGCACTGTACACAGCAGTTTAAATACTTGTGATCCTTCTTTTCCTAGGTGAAACAATTAGATTATGAGTGCCTTAACCTAATCAGTGGATTCATCCATTTGATGCATGAATAACCTGAATGAATTAATGAGTGGTCACTGTAGGCATGTAAGGTGTGATTGGAGGAAGTAGGTCACTTGGAGGCATATGCCTAGGGATTAAATTATCCCTGGCTCTTTGCACTTCAAACCTCTGCTTTCTGGCAGTCATGATCTGAGCTGCTTGCTTCTGCCCTTCTTTTTATTTATTTTTATTTTTTTAGTTGTAGTTGGATACAATACCTTTATTTATTTTTAGGTGGTGCTGAGAATCGAGCCCAGTATCTCACATGTGTTAGGCAAGCATTCTACCACTGAGCCACAAACCCAGCCCTCAGCCATGCTCTTTTGCCATGATGTTCTGCCTCACCTTTGGCCCATATCAATGGAAATGATCTATCATGGACTGAAACTCTGAGCCAAAATAAACTTTTCCTCTCCTAAATTGTTTTCTTTTCAGTTCTTTTGATAACAACAATAAAAAGCTGACTAACAAAATGTGCCTTCCTAAAATTTCTTCCACATGACAGAATGTTCTTTTTTCTTTTTACTTTTTATTGGTTGTTCAAAACATTACAAAGCTCTTGACATATCATAATTCATACATTAGATTCAAGTGGGTTATGAACTCCCATTTTTTATCCCAAATACAGATTGCAGAATCACATCGGTTATGCATTCACATTTTTACATAATGCCCTATTAGTAACTGTTTTATTCTGCTACCGTTCCTATCCTCTACTATCCCCCTCCCCTCCCCTCCCATCTTCTCCCTCTACCCCATCTACTGTAATTCATTTCTCTCCTTGTTTATTTTCCCATTCCCCTCACAACCTCTTATATGTAATTTTGTATAACAATGAGGGTCTCCCTCCATTTCCATGCAATTACCCCTTTTCTCTCCCTTTCCCTCCCACCTCATGTCTCTGTTTAATGTTAATCTTTTCTTCCTGCTCTTCCTCCCTGCTCTGTTTTTAGTTGCTCTCATTATATCAAAGAAGACATTTGGTATTTGTTTTTTAGGGATTGGCTAGCTTCACTAGGCATAATCTGCTCTAGTGCCATCCATTTCCCTGCAAATTCCATGATTTTGTCATTTTTTAGTGCTGCGTAATACTCCACGGTGTATAAATGCCACTTTTTTTTTTTTTATCCATTCATCTATTGAAGGACATCTGGGTTGGTTCCACAGTCTAGCTATTGTGAATTGTGCTGCTATGAACATCTATGTGGCAGTATCCCTGTAGTTCGCTCTTTTAAGGTCTTCAGGGAATAGTCCCCGAAGGGCAATAGCTGGATCAAATAGTGGTTCCATTCCCAGCTTTCCCAGGAATCTCCATACTGCTTTCCAAATTGGCCTCACCAATTTGCAGTCCCACCAGCAATGTACAAGAGTACCCTTTTCCCCACATCCTCGCCAGCACTTGTTGTTTGACTTCATAATGGCTGCCAATCTTACTGGAGTGAGATGGTATCTTAGGGTGGTTTTGATTTGCATTTCTCTGACTGCTAGAGATGGTGAGCATTTTTTCATGTACTTGTTGATTGATTGTATGTCCTCCTCTGAGAAGTGTCTGTTCAGGTCCTTGGCCCATTTGTTGATTGGGTTATTTGTTATCTTATTGTTTAATTTTTTGAGTTCTTTGTATACTCTGGATATTAGGGCTCTATCTGAAGTGCGAGGAGTAAAAATCTGTTCCCATGATGTAGGCTCCCTATTTACCTCTCTTATTGTTTCTCTTGCTGAGAAAAAAACTTTTTAGTTTAAGTAAGTCCCATTTGTTGATTCTTATTATTAATTCTTGTGCTATGGGTGTCCTATTAAGGAATTTGGAGCCCGACCCCACAATATGTAGATCGGAGCCAACTTTTTCTTCTATCAGACGCAGAGTCTCTGTTTTGATATCAAGCTCCTTGATCCATTTTGAGTTAACTTTTGTGCATGGCAAGAGAAAGGGATTCAGTTTCATTTTGTTGCATATGAATTTCCAGTTTTCCCAGCACCATTTGTTGAAGATGCTATCCTTCCTCCATTGCATGCTTTTAGCCCCTTTATCAAATGTTCTTTTTTCTACATAACAGTTTAAAGGTGGTCCAAGCTCCCTACTACTGCCATTCATATGTATATCTCTCTATACTCATATTTGTTTACATGATGCTTCTGATTAAATGAAATAAGTAATTTCACTAATATAATACACAGCCTATTTGCTTAGCTTTACTATCTTGATTACTGTCACATTTATCTAAGCAGGTACAGGATGAGGGTCTAAGTACAGGTTACCAAAATACTTATAATTTCTCTTATTATTTTACTTAATGGTTTATACTGAGGTAATATTGATGGGTTGTAGGAATAAATCTATGTAAGTAAGCATTTCGGATTTTAAAGATCACTTTGTCAGAATTTGTGTTAATGGAGCTTAACAGATGAATGCTAGTGGTAATTCTGTAACTTTGCAGCCCAGCCTACTCTGTCTCTAAAATTCTTTCCACTCTCATGCTATCCCAGAATTCTGAGATGTCCATAGGGGGTTCAAATAGTTAGAACTGGAGGCCATGGAGCTGTCTCAGCTAGGAAGTCTCCCAACTGAGGTCCTGTTCCCTGTGGTGATAGAAATTGGGAGGTTATGCAAATAAGATCCTACCTTCCAAAGTTATGGTTCAGAGTCATTAGGAAAAAAACAAAACAAAACCACAAGAAAAATACTTTATTTTTCAGAAGGCTAGTGCAGCCAGATATGTAGACTTCAATTCTTTGGGGAAACCCAACCACCCCCTTGGATTTGGTGGAAAGTCATGCCACCTTAGAACAGATAATATTGGGTCAGATTCCCTCAATCCTGTGGCTAGGGATAGACAGCACAGTCCCATGTACCATGCCTCCGGTTACTTAATCACTCATGAAAATGTTTTTGTCTTTCCTTATAGTTTTATGGTGCCAAAACAGAAAATGCATTCATGGAAAAATAACTAAAATTTCTAATACATATTTAACATTCTTTTCACAATACATGATGGTTTGCTTATTATTTTGACTTTAGTATGTCACAGTAAAACATATTTTATATACAATACGCATGCTCCCTGTAAAATTCCATGATGAAATTGGGTTACTGGTTTTATTAAACCATTTTATTTACTTTTTTTTTTCCTGAAAAAAGAAATATGTTTAAGTATACAATATCTCTATGGATTTTCTTCATATCAGTTTCAATTCTCACTGTGTTTTCTGTGGAAATAACTGATATGCATTCTATATTATAATTATGGAGATAATAATCAATGTTGAAACCTACCCGAATGGTCCAAGAGTCCTCATAGTAGTACATTAATACAATGGGATATTACTTGGCAGTAAAAAAAGAAATGATTTGCCAAGCAATGACATGGGGGATCATTTCATGTATATTACTAAGTAAAAGAAGCCAATCTTACATTATTTCAAACACATGACATTTGGGAAAAGATAAAACTATGGAGAAAATAAAAAAAAATTAGTGGTAGCAAAGATTTAGAAGAGAAGAAGAGATGAATAAGTGGAACACAGAGGGCATTGAAACTTTTCTATATGATAGTATAATGGTGGACACGTGTCAGTATACACCTGTTAAAACTCAGAATGTACAACACTAACAGTGAATCCTCAAGTAGATCATGGACTTTTGGTGATGATGTTTCTATGTGTGATCATGGACTGTAGCAAATATACCACTCTCACATGCGATGTTAAAAGAGGAGGCTGTGCATGTGTGGGTCAGGGAGCGTGTGGAGGACTCCCTTTTTAGTGTCTATTTTGCCATGTACAAAAAATAATCTAAAAATAACATTTTTCAAATGCTGATGTAAAATATTGTCTTCTGATTATAAAAGTGATATAATAAAATAGTCTAAAATAACTCTTAATTTGAACTTTTATTACATTTGACTGTAAGCATATTTAAAATTACTGACATGATGCTATATATGGAATTCATAAATTTATATGCAGTATTGAAGGATATTTAATTCTTTAATATTCAGACATATTAACATAACATTTTCCTATTATTTGATATTTGGGAAAATTATAATCATCAATGCTTGTAATAACCCTATACTAGCATTTTATGTAATTTCAATGTTTCATTAGGATACATTACTCTCAGTGAAATGCCAATGCTTAGGCTATTACAATTGTGAGGCTTTTGTTGAATATGCTGAAATACTTTCCAAAAATTTAGATCAAATGTTACCAATACTAGAAGCATATAAGAATTGCTTTCACATTTCATCTTCCTCATAGAACCTTACCATTTTATGTTTCTACAAAGTAATAAAAATACAATTCCAGTATTTTATTTAATATACCCCATCTTTTTGTTTGGAAAAATATAGATTGATTAAATACAGAGGATTGGGAATTTCCTTAAGGTTTATTTATTATTTTTTCAATAAATCCATAGTGTCACTTCATTTTTTATAAATCCTCATGACATCATTAACTAGATGGGCACAATTGTGTTCAGAATATAATATGGGTATAAATGTTCTGCATCTTTTTTAAGGATTTTTGTTTGTAAATTTGCATATTAGATTTATTGTGAATAAATGTTTATCCTAGTCTCTTGATTCAGTAAGTTCCAGTCTCTCAGATCATATCCCGATTACACTGCTGGTTACTTTCTATGGCAAAGTGATCTGATGGGCTCCTTAGTACTACTGTCGGTAAAAAAAAAAAAAAAAAAAAAAAACAACACTTGCTTCCAAAGTCTTTCAACAACTATCTAGTGATGAGAAAAAGCTTTTTGCACAAAAAGTCACACTGAATATTTACAAGCTAACAGAACCATCAATCATGTGTTTTTTTTTTTTGAAATCTGACAAAGTCTCAATTCTCCTGGAAAGTTTGTCAAAGGGCATCTTAAGGAAATGTTGTGGATTCATAAATATTTATTAATACTGTTGTAAATTTGGCAGCCTCCTCAGGATTCTTGCCCTTAACCTTCTGGCTGTGATGTACTATGTGAACTAAATTATGATATGAATGAACAGGACAACTGATATTAGTTGATGTGATTACTGTGGCATTCTTTCATGTCCAATCAATACATTATTGCATGCACACACACACATATAAATATATAAATATATATATATATATATATATATATATATATATATATATATATATATACCGTACATATATAATATATAAAGTACATTTAAATATTATGTATTATATTAACACAATCTTATCAGATAATATTATACATAGTATATAATCTATTAATTATATATCACTTATGTTACATATAATTTGTATATTATTTATTATATAATTTTATCAGATATCATTTAATATGTGCATGTATGCATAAAACATACATATATAATATTTTTAATATGGTTCTTTCAGCATTGAAAAACCATGCACTTCACATGCTTTAATATGATAGAGCTACTTTAGAATAACTTTCTAATGCCATATTCATGATTAGTTTGCCTCAAATCTTTTGTTATTTTGAAGGGTATGTGTTGGAGCTGGCAAGTTATAAATGTTTTTGCATAATTAGCATTTATATTAGGAGTTACAGTTTTAATTTTTGGCTCATTTAATATATTCCATATTTGTCCAGTCTTTTTTAGGTGCCTGAATTACTGGCATAAAGCTGGGCTCTGGTTTCTCCCTCATGAAGGTTCTGGTTATGGGAACACAGAAGTTGAGGATCTGTGATGACTGTACCCATAAGGATGTGCAGAATAGGAAGAAAGCACATAAAAAGGAAAATGAATCTAGTTTGGTAGATGGAAACTTTTTTTAAAAAGTAGTGTTTAATCTGAAATTGAAAGGAAGCATAGAACCAATCAAAAGATTTATGGGAAAACGAGAAAACATTGTAATGAAATCTATAAAGTGGGAAAGCATGATGTACCCTGGAGCACAGACAGCCAGCGATCAGTCTAGAACCATGGACGGAAGCTCTGTTGTAGAGGGACACACAAGTTTTGTAAAACATTTTGAACTTTATCTCAGAGGATTTGGTTGAGGAGTTCTAAGCCATAGAGTTATGTAACAGTCTTTGTGTTTTAAAAATATCTTAGGTATAGTGAAGAAAGAAAGTGGGTGGTGGGCAGAAGTGGTGAACATAGGGAGACCCGGTGAAGGTAATGGTGGCAGCAAGACACACTGTCACAGTGGATTGAATGATCTGGGAAATAATGGAAACTTGGATAACAAAATTTGTTTAGAAGATATTTGGGGGAGAAAATTAAGAGAACTTAATAATTACTTCTCTTTGGAGCTAAAGAAAAATGTATGTTAATTTGGGCTGTTGGATGCATGGGAAAGTGTGAGGGTTAGGTGTAGAATCTGGGTTGAGTGCATGTGGAAGGGTCCATAGAACAGTGACGTGAAGGCAGCTGAACAGTCAGGACTGGAGTGCAAATGTTTGTGTGGGGTAGAACTTAAAGACTTGAGAGTCATTCTAACACAGATGATGGAAACCTTAGAAAATAGACAAGAATGATTTAAAAGGAGAAAAAAAAGCATTGAAAAATGAAAGCCCAAATTAAAATGTCTGATAAAGATGGCTGACTTTAACCTTTCTCTCAGCCTGACCAAACTTCAGACTGTCTCTCATTGACTCTAACTAGGCTTTGATCTCCTTTTTCCTAATGTGTTTACTTAAGATTAACTTATAATTGTCAATTTTTTTTCTATCTCTATGTGAGAAAAAGTTTCACTTATTTAAAGGTTTATGATTTCCCCTTCACCCTAGATCTCCAAAACCCTACAGCCACTTTAAAATTTGGTATGATTCTTGCTTTGAGAGACAAAGCTACAAAAACAGATGGAGAATGGGGCAGTGTTACAAAGAGGAATAAAACCAGGCTATTACTACAACACCTTGTAGTCTAAAGAAAGATAATGGTTCACGAAAAAGGAATGCTCATTATTGTTAAAAATTGCCAAAATATCAAGAAAAATTACAATCAAATTATGTTGGATTAAAAATTACCTAATCCATATATTGAGTAGAAGTCTGTAGAGTATATTAGGGGATGAGAAACAGTTTGGATTGGTTGGAGGAATAAATAGGAAGTAAAGAAATAGAAAATATAGCTGGGAGTGGTGGCACATGCCTGTAAATCTAGCTCCTCAAGAGGCTGAGGCAGGAGGATCATAAGTTCAAAGCCTGCCTCAGCAATTTAGTGAGACCATTTCACAAAACACAATCAATCAATCAATCAATCAATCAATAAAATATCTGGGATGTGGCTTAGTGGCTATGAAACCCTAGGTATAATCCTCAGTCTCTCCCCTATCACAAAAGAAAGAAAAAAAATAGAAAATGTAAAGAAAGACAAGAATGAAATATACAGACTTTAAAGCTGAAGTATTTGCCAAGTCATTATAAGTGTATAAAGTTAAGACACTCCTTTGAAGAGACAGTATATTTTAAAAATATACTGTCTTAAGAAATTCCATAATTACAGTGTTGTCTTCATTTGTGAAATTTAAATGTATATAATATTATTACTAAGAAATATTCTTTTAATAGTTTTACAAGTTCATCAAGTATGTTAGTTCTATGTGAACCAGGAGGTTATGAAAAATTTTATGAGCATCAACATTTGTGTTAAAGCCCATTAGAAGCATAGCATGATTATGTTCAGGTCACTTATGTAGTTTTCTTAAAATGAATTGAATACTTCTCAGTGCAGCATATTTGAAAGCTGGATTTACTGACATAACTTGCATATCCATATGTCCTCCCTCAGCCATTTCATGCCATGGTCCTGCTCAAAACTTCAGAATAAAATTGCATTTCACTATTTTATTATTAGTATTGCAGAATGGATTTCTGTCATCTCATTTTGATCAGAATTATTTTTAAACAGGGATTATCTATATTTATTCAGACAGAATGCTATAATGGGAAGCTATAAATACCCAGTAAGTGACTTGGCCTTGAAACTGTCATTTATGGAATTGGAAATCTTTGTGTTTATAAACCATAAATCAGGGCAGTGTGCAACTGTATGAGTCCACAAGGAGAAGAGCTCCCTTCCACATACATGATCAACATAATTCTGGCCCATGCTTTTATTAAAAATGCACAGTGAGGTTTTATTTTCTTGGACATTTAACTTCTTTTAAAGTATAATGGTTTACTATGTTCATAAGGATTAAATTTTTTAATGGTAAGAAGTTACAAATAAGACTGGAAAATAAACTCTAGGGGATGCCAAGATAGTAGACAAAGTATCTATTTTTATGCCAAGCTCAAGTCCAATTCTAGGAGCCCCAGTGTTCAGGGATAATATACAACTGTTGTTTATGATGATTGCCCAGAATACAGGAAAAATGAAACTGAACTTCCCTTTTTCTACAATAGAAAACCAATGGGAAGTATTCACAATGTAACATGGATAAACTCTATAATTTATTGCACCTTGAACCTGATCCTCTGGAGAGGTAACAGTGGCATTCTCCAGAAGCTAAGTCAAATTTTTTATACAATTCCAAATTCTAATCTTTATCACATGAATTCATTCTTTGCCTGCAGCGCAAACCAAAGCAAATCCCTGTGTCCAGTACTTTCCCAAAAGTTAAGTTAGACTTCTTAATTGCTGTGTATTTCATTTACATGTAATTTTCTTCAGCATAATTCTATTAGTATTAAAGTTCTATTACCAGGTCTTCAGGGAATAGAATTCACTCAGTTTCAGTCCTTTTACCGCCCTTGAACCTATCCAAATAGGATTTTGCTGTTGCTTTCATTGCTTTTTAAATTTTTTTAAATTTATATATGACAGCAGAATGCATTACAATTCTTATTACACATATAGAGCACAATTTTTTCATATCTCTGGTTGTATACAAAGTATATTCACACCAATTCGTGTCTTTATTCATGTACTTTGGATAATAATGTCCATCACATTCCACCATCATTTCTAACCCCATGCCCCTTCTCAACCCCTCTCACCCCTCTGCCCTATCTAGAGTTTGTCTAATCCTCCCATGCTCCCCCTCCCTACTCCACTATGAATCAGTCTCCTTATATCAGAGAAAACATTCGGCATTTGTTTCTTTAGGACTGGCTAACTTCCCTTAGCATTATCTTCTCTAATTCTATCCATTTACCTGCAAATGACATGATTTTATTCTCATTTATTGCTGAGTAATATTCCATTGTATATATATGCCATATTTTTTATGCATTCATCTATTGAAGGGCATCTTTTTTTTTGGGAGTCAAAGAAGTCCAATACATTTCACAATTTAGTTTAATTTTTACCCTTTCTTTTATATTGCTCTGTGTCTGCTTGACTTGTACAATTTTCCTTGAATTTTTATTTTTAATTCAAAGGGCAAAAGCTTCCTCCAATCCACTTAGTGGATGTTACAACAACATAACTTCAACATTTTTGAGACTCATGCTTCTCCAAGAAATTCACTGTGAGATTTGAGTCTCTTAAATTGTAATACGGAATCCCACTTATTTTTTAAAGTAAATGTTTCATTACCATTACTATATAATAGAATTTCTCATTCATTAAGATTTTCCCTCCAACCTTTGGTATGCCTTCTTCTAAATGTTTATGTCTTCCTAAAATTACCACATTTATTATTTCATGGCTTAATGTTTCTTTTAAAATTTCTTTTGTTTTATTTATCCTTTTATTACAAATAAATAGTAACTAAAAATATTCATTGCCCCCCATGTGTTGAAACCACCCTTAGCATCATTTCAGACCTACACAGCTGCTCCTGCCTGTGGGGTCTTGGCCATTATTCTAGATTCTAGATATGAAGAGACTTGTGTTTACCATGATCCCAAAGCCATTAGCATCATTTCCTTTGCCACTATTATCAGGTGGTGGATTTCATAATTCTTCCCAAGTGTACATATATACTGGTTATAGCAAGTCTTCTATCATGCATCCCAAGTAAATTTCTCAACAATCATATCAGTTGCTAATAAGACTGAAACTTTGGAGGCTCTCACTTTCCAAGCTTTTGAATGGAAGGGAAGGCAATGCAATGAGTCATACCGAATGTTAGCATCTCATGGGATTGAATTGGGCCACCCTATCTTCCCCTTTGACACACTGAACTGACGCTATTCCCTAATTCCAAGTGGCTTCTATGGATACTTCACGTGACAGATATTCATCAACCATCTAAGTTTCTGGCTGAAGCAGTAGCTTGTGTAACATTTCATTCTGTCCTTACTTCACTCCCTAGAGATGGTCAGCATTAGCCAGAAAACTTGAGTCAGGCACTGTTACTATCTAGGATTTCCACTTTTATTCTCATTCTCCTTATTAAGCTACTGTCGTACAGATTTTTCATAGTCCCATTTTCTCTTCTGGAGATGGCATCTTCTCAGCTGGATCCTACTTCTGGATCCAGGAAGAGTACCATTTCAATAGCTTAGACGATTTTGACAAATTATTTCATTGTCCTTTTTATTCTAGGTATTTCCATGTTTTCCAAATTCAATTTCCACACATTGCTACTCATAATTTTTTAATGCTCTTGCAATAAACACATAACATGATTTCCCTTTATGCCGCAATCACAGTGCACTATTCTAATTTACTTTGCAAACCAAAAATGTTCCATGGTACATTTTTCATGGACCAAAATTTTCAGTGAAACCATCCTATTTTCTCAAGATTTTTCTTTTTTTATTTCCTAGTACAAATTTTAAAAAAAGTGTCCTTTACCTTAAAATGAACCTAAAACATAACCACACATCCTGATAATTGTACTCAGAATGAGATTACATGTGGCACAACCTTACCTCACCTTTCTTCCCATAATCAAGGCTCAGATATACTAGCAGATGCTTAAGAGACAGTCCAAAGCACTGTCCAAATTGACACAGATGGAAGTTTCAGAATTTGGCAAGCTGAGTAACCAAAGTGAAAGATTCCAAAGGAGTTTGCTACTAAGAAAATGGAAATGCCAAAAAGAAAACGCTTATCATCTTCTTACATTTTATGTCTTTTCACTTATGTTTTTCCTAAAAAAAAATAAGAGCCTGATTTTGGGATTTGAACCCATATACTTCCAAAGTTTCAGTCTAAGATTAGTATAAGGAAATGTCCATATATACTTAAATCTCCTTTTACTATAACTTGTAATACAGAATGATTAGGCATCATTATTATTTTCATGACTTTCAGAAAAGATTCTACTTGTTCTCAGGTACTCTGAAACGCTGCTTTTCTTTTGGATACACAAACTGTCCATTTTTGTCACCACTCCTAAAAATCTTTGTTGAGCCTGGTCTATTTGTCCTCTTCAATAATTTCAAGTAATATCTGAGAACATTGTTGCTTTCTTTCAAGAACATATTTCAGGTTCAATATTATTATTATTATTATTATTATTATTTGCCATATCTAGAGTACAGAATCAGGTATTCTATGACTGCCAAGGAAGCTCAGTGGTAAATGGGATAAGGAAGGAAGAAAACAGAAAGGGTTCAGTCCTTTCTGATGATAACAGTGATTGAAAGGAAAATGTTTTTTCAAAGTTTGATTTAACACCTTTTCCTAGCCATCCTTTTTTTCTCAATTTGGGATTCATTAATTGAACTTTAAATGTTTTCCTACTTTCATAATGCCATTTTGTTTTTATATGCACTTCTAAGCATCCACTTTTAAGTCCTTTGCTGTAAGATTACAAAGGTCCCTGTATATTGTTACTGTGGTGTTGCTTTACTTCAATTCTCCTAATAGATCTAAAATACCCTTAAACAATATTCAGAATTACCAACCAAAACCAGATATAGAGGAACACATGTGAAAGTTACAACTCAGAAAAAGTATTTATATTAATTTTGTAAATCTATCTAACATCCTAATATTTTACAATATAAGAGCTTTCAGCCAAACAACACCATGGTATATTCACTGTAATCCCAGCAGCCAGGAGGCTGAGGCAGGTGAATCTCAAATTTGAGGTTAACCTTAGCAATTTAGCAAGGCACTAATCAACTTAGTGAGACCCTGTTTCAAAATAAAACTTTTAAAAGTGCCCCCTTGTTTCAGTCCAATACACACACACACACGCACACACACACACACACACACACACAGAGACATAAACAGACAAGTGAGTTTTCTTGATAGATAATATATATGATAAATGATAGATAATAGATAAAATAAAAGATGACATATAAATAACAGAAGCAAAACTAGATTAAATTTATTCTCTCTGCAGTATATTTTCCAATTACATGCTGTTTAGCACTAGAGGCAGTCACAATGTCACAAGTACCTTTTCTTTCTGTTGTTCTCAGCAGCAGATGTAAAGTCACCCTACATCTTATTTTTTTTTTTTGTAATGAGTATATCACCCCTCTCTCTATTCACTTCTTCCATGGCTCAGTCACAATAGGAATATATTAGGTTATATCTTTTTAGTGTACCAAAAAGTGTATTTACATTATAATTTAGATTCTAATGGTATTATCAACCAGGAGTATCAAGCCAAAGCATTATTTATCTTTAAGTAAAATTATTCTTTTCCCCTATTCTTTATTTTCAAAGTCATCATAAGATATTGGATATAATATTTATATATTTCATGAAATTTAAATTCTCTTTAAGTCCACATGAATGAAAATATCAGGCTTTCACTTGCTCTGTCCTTATAACATGCAGTGTATACAAATGTTGGTGTCTCTTCCAGTTCCCTTGAAACACATCTAACTTTTATGGATGAGATTTTGGAGCCTCTTGTTGAAAATTTAGCTGTAATGGCAAAAGAAGTGACTATGCTCATCCACAATGCATGCCACTGAAATTACACCTCGTGGAGGAATAGAAAGACAGTGTTTATTCCTGTAAAACTGAAGGAACACCTGCAAACATAGATGGGGATGAAGGTCAAGAGCACCACAGAGCACCTGGTGGAGAGAGTATTTTAATCATTCATCTCCTGAAAGAGAAACAATGCTAAATCTCTCTCACAATTCAACTAGCTTATTACCAGCAAATTCTGCCAAGTTTCTATTCATTTGAGGTAGGCTATTTATTCTAGTGAAAAACACCACTTCCCTGAACCATGTGTTTTCACATGAACTACTAGTATTATACATTCTTGTGTCATGAATAAAAACAGCCAGGACACCTGTGTTAAATTTCATTCATCCCTAAGTGGAATAGTATGGATATCTGTCTTGTTTTCTGTACTTCTATTTTACTCTGATTTTATACTTATAAGGAAAGCAAATGCTTTAATCTTTGGGGAGTAAAAAAATAAAACATTATATATATTGAAAGTTATGACAAATTGTCATTAAATAAATGTTTCAAAGGAATTAACCTGCCATATGTTTTTAGAGCCTTATTGTTCTTTGAGTTACATAGGAGTACTGCAAGAGTCTATTATTTTTTTCCAAAGGGACTAGAATTTACACATTGTTAAAGCATAAAATATTGTAACAGTTTGCCGAGATTTAGAAGGTATTCTAGAAACATTAGGTAGGAAAAACAAATTGACTGTAATCAGGAGAATTTCAAGATTATAGAGCATTTGTATTTGTGGGTTTATAACCGTGAACAAAAGTTCATGGAAGAAAAATTGCATTTATAACAAAATGAGTTATTGCTCAGCTTGAGGCAAAATATTCCGTTGGTAGCTTTTTTTTCCCAATGCTTACTTAATGCTTTTAAAAAATTTAAAGCAACAAAACTTCCATGGTAAAATTCAAGCTAGCTTTGTGTGTGTGTGTGTGTGTGCGTGTGTGTGCACACATCACACTCCTATGATAATGCTATTGTTCTCCCAAGTTTCTTTGTACTACTCCAGTATCTTTATTGCCCCCAAAGTCCAAGGTTAATTTTTTTTTATATGTTGCAGCTAGATGGTGCTAGCCATCTCCTATTAATAACCTGATAGAAGAGCAAAAGCTAAACCTCTCTTACCTTAGCTGAAATCGTTTGAAAGGAATCATATATTTTTCTTTTCTTTGTTTTTTTTTGTTGTTGTTGTTTGTTTGTTTGTTTGCTTATTTGTTTCTGGCAATACTGGGAATCCAGACCAGGGGCTTGCAGACATTAGGCAAGTACCTTACCACTGAGGTCTGATGTCTACCACTAGCCCAGGAAAGATTTTTAAATGTGTCAGTTGAGGGGCTGGGGTTGTAGCTCAGTGGTTGAGCACTTGCTTTGCATGTGTGACGCACTGAGTTTGATTCTCCTCATATATATATATATATATATATATATATATATATATATATATATATATATATATAGTGTTCGTCTACAACTAAAAAAAAATTTTTAAAGGTGTCAGTTGGATAGGAGAGACATTCGATTCACTTCTAAATTGACTAGATTGATATGATTGATCTTAAATATGAGCCTTGGATTGAGTACGCCCAACAGACAGTGTGGACAGTGTGACTCTCAGTATGTTAGTTTTTTTAAAACATATTTATTAGAGAACTTTACAAATGCTCTTTTTTCCTTGCTAAAGTAAAGGTATCTGCAAATGCAAAATTCGATCATTTTGTGCTATTTCATGTTGTTATTTTTATGCAGGTTTCTTTTTTTTTCCTAAAAAGTAAGTTATTTGGTCATTTGAGATTTCTTGAGACAAGCACAATTGCAAGTGAAAAGTACCCACAAGCAAACTGTTTCTTCCTTCTCCCTTTATCCCTTCATTTCATTCTCTGCCTCCCCTCTGGGGAATGTTGTAGCAGTGGAAATGCAGAATCTCCATTTAGCATCTTCAATATTTAATAGCATGAGGAGAGTAATCCAGTTAGGGTCTTGGATCTTTTCAGTTTCATTGCTCCAAAGCTGTAGGAGGGAAATAATTAATATTTGTCATTTTGGTATGAGTTTGGCTCATTTTACCAGATGAAAATACAAAAGAAAGGAAAGAAGACAAAACAATTTCCCTGTCTTTTTTTTCTAGCCGTTTTAAATAACTTATTTGCAGAATAATATTTGGAATTTAGTCAGTGAAGATAATCAAGTGATATTTTATGAATACCTAGTGTTGGGCTTACTCCTCACTGTTGGCAGAATCCCTCGGTTCTCTCTTGAGCTACCAGAGAAAAAGATGCAGGCAAGAAGAAATAATACTCATTGTTATGGTTTGGATGTGAGGTGTCCCCTAAAAGCCGACACGTGAGTTAATGCAAGAAGGTTCAAAGGAGAAATGATTAGGGTCTGAGAGTCTTAACCCAATTAGTGATTTAATCACCTGATAGTGATTAAGTGAGTGGTCACTGAAATGGTAGGAAGTGGGAATTGGGGGCATGACTTTAGGGTATATACTTGAATATGGCAAGTGGAGATCTTTTTCTGCCTTCTGATCATCATGTCCGCTGCTTCCTTCTGCCACACTCTTCCTCCATGATGTCCTGCCTCACCTGAAACCCCAAGGAACAGAACCTGCTATCTATGGATTGAGACTTCTGAAACTGTGATCCCCTAAATAAACTTTTCTTCGGCTACAGTGGTTCTGGTCAGGTCTTTTAATTGCCACAGTGAAAAAGCTGACTAAAACCCTTGCTTTTTTCCCCCCACAGCCAAGACTTCACTTTCGATCCCATTCAATATAAACTTCAAAGTCAAGTCAAATTATGAGAAATCACTTTCGATGGAAGCTCATATCTGACATTTATACATTCCCAAATTATAAACACCATCATAAAGATAAAAGTAAAGAGAGGGCATCTGGCATGAAAATAAAAGTATAAGCAACTTGTTTATACACCAGTTATTTTTCTATTCTACGTGTCTTATGTGCCAAAACCCTTATTAACTCTTAATAAGTAATGATTGCACTAGGATATTTTAACTACCATTTCTAGGCCCATAACAGGAAACTACTACCATCAAAATTATGTTTACTAAAGTTTTTATTTTTCAAATTTTCTAAACAAAATTAATAAATATAAAGTTTCAATAAAAGTAAACCTAGAGCATTTTAAGTTTTCATGAGTTTTTCTTATACCCAGAAAATATCTCTTGCTTGCCAAACCAACTCAGAATATATTCAGTCTAACCAGGAAAAAAAAATACATGCCTTTGATCTTTTAAATATAATGTAAGGAAGAGTGAATTTCTTAACATTCAATGAATAGCCAATAATGAAAAACATTTCCTTAGAAAACAATCTTATGTATCAACACATGAGTACCATTGAAGAGGCTTGCATATTTATGACATTTGATCTTAAAGGAAAGCAAAAATAAATATGTTGCTACAGCTTAAAATCTACCCGAAATTCATCTGTCCATAACCACCACTGAAAATATCAGTAATGCTTTGATATAATTGATGTGACTATTACATATACTTTTAGGTTATATTTATTTTTGTTTCTCATAAATGAACCATCCATTATTGTAAAGTGCCACTTAATTTGAATTTTCATATATTTCTATAATGATTTATGTTTAAATTATGAAATCACTTATTTTCACTCTCAATATTTTATTTTTGTGCATTTAACTAATGAATATCACATTCTTTGAATATATTATTTCTTTAATAAGTTATTTTACATCATAAATATTTCTGAGCAAAGTCTATAGTACATGCATCCCTATTCTCTTTTATTTGAAGAATGAGTGTATTGCAAACAAATGAGCACAGAGTGATGATCAACACTCCCAAGCTCCTTCTTCCTCAACAATCCCACTATGGAACCAAGAAAGCTGGACCTTCCCAGTTCCTGTACATCGTAGAAGGATGATGACACCCTGTTTAGCATAGTGAGACACCGCAGAAAGTATGTTGCTTGCTAATTTCCTGATTAAAGTAATTCCTTTGTGCCTTCCATTTTGCTGCCAGTAGGTTATGATTTCTAGAACTGAAGTAGCCTTCTTGTAACCATGAAGTACAAAGACGAGTAAACAATGCCAACACAGTAAAGGAACATAAATCAATGGATAGGATCATGATCTGCCTGTGACTATATCATTCATCTCCAATGATTCATTTAGTTGTCAACTTGACTAGATTAAAGGAGTCCTAGAAATTTAGTAAAGCACCCTTCTGTGGGTGGGAGGAGGTGCATCCAGGGAAAACTGATGTGTGGATGGATGAACTGAGTAGAGGAGATCCACTCTGAGTTTGAATGGTACTATCAGAGAGGATCTAGATAGACTGAAGACGCAGAAGGGAAAAGACCTCTTGAGCAGGCTGGGTTTTCTGCCTTCATTGCCCCTGAACATTGGACTCCAGGTTCTTCTGCCTTTGAGTGAGGACTTGAACCACCAGCTCTTTTGTGGCTCTCAGGCCCTCACTTCATACTGGGGCTGCATTATTGTCCTCTATCTCTTGTTTTCATGCTTCCAGTTTCTTGGACTGAGCAGCCAGCAGTTTCCCTGGCTTGGCAGCCTATAGATGGTCATTGTGGAGATTTTCAACTTCTGTGATTGTGAGAGCTGATCCAATGTCCTCTCTTATATTTGTATATCTCCTACTGTTTTTGTTACTCTGGGGAATTCTGAGTATTACAAACTCTTAAATCTGTTTATACTTGGAAAAATAAAAACTCAAGCTGTTTTCATAATTAATATTGTGTTATTTGAGATATGTTTTACTTGGAGAAGTGAATAGAGCTATTGAAATCACCTTTGATTTATATTAGCTAAATTTTCAGGTTAAAGTAGTTAGGTGTAATTGTATTACTTTTGTCTGCAATTGACAAGAAAGTCAAGGGGGCAATGATGTCAACAAGTTAAAAATTTACTTCTTCTTTGTACAAAATATGATTAATAAATATTTTATGCCATAATATCATAGGTCTTGGTTTCTTATTTTGATTTTTCTGTGGCTTATACTGATGGACACTTGTTTTGTTTCTTTGTCCTGACTATTGTGATCAATGAAACAATGAACAAGAGAGTGAAGATGTCTCTTATTCAACCTTAAAAAATGAAGGAAATCCTGCCATTTGCAACAACATGGTTGAACTTGGAGGACCTCCAAGTAAAATGTTAGTGATTAAAGGACATTCTTGCATGTTCCACTGATAAGAGCTATGTAAATTAGTCTAACTCACAGAAGCAGGTAACAATGGTGTTTTCTAAACTGTGCACTGGGCAAAATGGGAAGCTATTGTTGAATGGATGTAGAGTGTCAGTTATGCTAAATAAATGAGCTGTAGAGAACACTTGTGGAAAAAAGTGTCCATGGTTCTTGTAGTTTACAATACTTTATTAGGCACTTCAAAATTTGTTGATCATATATCTCAAGTTTTCTTACAGGTACACACATACACCACACACATCACATACACATCCCAAACAAAAGCAGATGGAAGGACAGTTTCAGAGGTGATGGATATGTCTATTACCTTGATTATGGTTATGGTACCACAACTGTTTGCATTATGTCTAAACTCATCAAATTGTGTACCATAATTATGTATAGTTCCTTAGATATCAATGATACCTTAATGATACTGTTAAAATCTAACCACCACCACAACAAAACCTGACTCCTAAGGGCAGAAATTCTATCTGCTTTCATCCTGTTCACTTAAACTTAATTATAAAAACTCACCTACTGAAAAAGGAAACTGAGAAGTGTGCCCTGCTGTAAATTCTATTACAAAAAATACAAGGACGCATGCTCTTCAAGAGTGAAAGTCCTACGCAGGCGCAGAGGTGCATGCCTGCAATCCCAGCACTCTGGAAGCTGAGATAGGAAAATCCCAAGTTCAAGGCCAGCCTAAAGAACTCAGTGAGCCCCTAAGCAACATAGTGAGACCCTTTCTCAACATAAAAAATAAACAGGGCTGGGGATGTGAGTCAGTGCTTAAATGCCCCTGGGTTCAATCCCTAGTACCAAAAAAAAAAAAAAAAAAGAAAGAAAGAAATTTAAAAAAAAAAAGAAATTCCTAAATTCTACTTTAGCTTCTCTTCTGTAGCCAGTTTGAAGTACAGCATCCCTCACTGTATTGCACACTCTTTTCTATCAAGTGCATACACACAATGGTGCAACAGAAGCAGGAAAATACATTAAACCATAGTAATTACAAGGCCATAGTAATAATATCATTTATTAGTTAAGGATAATGAATACTCCCAACTTTGGCTGAAATGCATATCTCTTTATTAGCAAATCTATCATTTCCTGATTGTGTCTTGTGTGAAGAATCCCCCCTTTCATTGTTCCCTGAGCACCTTCTATATGCTCTGAGAGTGTATTCATTATTCTTTATTGCCCATAGAGGTGACTGTAATGGGCATAAGGAAATACATCCTTTGTGGGGACTACAAATTTTTTTTGTGTGTGTGGTCCTGGAAATCGATCCAGGGTCTTGCCTATCCTAGGTAAGTGGTTTGTCACTGACCTGCATCCCCAACACAGGACCATATATATTTAAGAGCCCACCTTGTGTTGGTGCAGATTTAAGGATCCTGAGAGTTCTCTTAGGTAGACAATTTATTAAAAATTAGTAAATTGCAATCCTGTCTAATTCATGTTTTCTGTAGCAATACAATTGATTCAATAACTCCGTAAATCTATTTATTTTTTTCTAGTCAATTTTGTCCTTAGCAGAAAAGATTGATTTGACCTAATTTTTTAAGTCTCAGTTGTCTGGTCTCTTATGTAAAGAACTTTGGCTATTCTTAATTCTCTCATAGTGCTGGTTATGTTGACACTATTTCAATCAATGTTATAGATGATGCTGTGTGGTTTGAATGTCCCCTTCATAATAGTTGGTGAAATGTTTTTTTTTTTAAGAAACTTTAATTCAATTTTGGTATCAGGGATTGAACTCAGGGGCATTCCACCACTAAGCCACATTTTCAGCCTTATTTTGTATTTCATTTAGAGGCAGGGTCTCACTGAGTTGCTTAGTGCCTTGCTTTTGCTGAAACTGGCTTTGAACTTGAGATCCTCCTGCCTCAGTCTCCTGAGACACTGGAATTACAGGTGTGTGCCACCGTGCCCAGCTGGTCTTGAAATTTAATGGACATTGTAAGAGTGCTACAAAGCTGGTCTTTAAGAGGTGACGAGGGCATGAAAGTTCTTCCTTCAAGAATGGATTAGATTAGAATGAAATAGATTAATTTTTGCAAAAATAGATGTGTTATAAAATTGGGTCTCTCTTGTATTCTAGATTTCTAGCCTAGACTTCCCAGCCTCCAGAACCTTAAGCCAAATAAACTTTTATTTTTTATAAATTATCTAGTCTTCAGTATTCTTTTACAGCAGGATAAAATGACTAAACTAGATACAAAGACAACACCTTTGATATAACTCTGCCATTAGGCTTATGGTTTTTGTGAGAAAGGATATCATTAGATCTTTTGCTAACTTTGCCTTCTCCTAGAATTTGGTTTTGGGTATACAGTTGACTTTTTCAAACCTTCAGGGAACCAATTTATTGTATCTTCTATAGATGTAGGTCCCTGGCCATGTTCAAAAATGCTTTCAATAACACACCAAATCCTCTTTCTATCCTTGGAAACAGGGCAGCTCTAATGAGTTCATCTCTCTCTAATTTGTTGAAAGCAGTAACATTTTCTGAACATTTCTTCCCATTTTCTCTGAGTCAGTAAAATGTCTAGTTTCCATGTTATAGCAGGTAGCACTGAACTAAAAGTTTTTTCCACAATTTGCAAAGGTAAATTACAATCCAGCTTTTATAATCGGAGGTTTTGCTACTTTCCCATATAAACAACCAGGCTCATCATCTCCATAGTGTAGCCTTGTCATTGTGATTCAAGACAGCAGTATTTGCATCTTAAAGAAAAAGATGAAGAAAATGATGGAGAAGAGGAGCACTGTGTGCACACAAACTGTCTTAGAAGATATACTATACACAGACATAATGTACTTTTGATTATAAAACACATTATATTTAGTATTTTTGGATTTAGTCACAAGGCCATATGTAGCTGCAAAGAGACTAGAAATATAATCTTTATTCTGAGTGGTATTCAGCCTAGATTAAATTTAAAAAAAAAGGAGAGAATAGTTATTGGGGGGAGAATAGCCATTTTACCACATTGTTCTATCATTGTTTTGATTTCTCTAAAGCAGTCCTGTGGTTTTACATGTTCAAGGGTAATATTTTGGGGATAAGTAGATGAAGGTAGTAATCAAGGACTCAATTCCTATCAAGGCAATAGCAACAGAGGAAAAAGTGATTTCTTGGAATTAGCAATTTTATGATAGAGGAGGAATCTTCTTAAAAGTTTCTAAAAAATGTACAAAGAAAAAAATTTTTTACCAGCCTCACTGAGTAATACTCTACCCAGATAGAAAATATCCTTATGATTCTTCGGTTAGCAACAAAATTTTTGAAAATATTGATAGAAAGGCAGGGATCTATATTGTAGATTGCATGTGTGTGCGTATGCACACATGGTAATGAACCCAGAGATTCATACATGCTAGGACAGTGTTCTACACCACCAGCTCCCGGGGATTATTTTCTCATTTCCTTTTTCCTATTTTTCTGATACTCAGGAATTCACAGTCATGTTTTGTCTCTACTGTTAAATTGATTATTAATTCCTTTTATTTTGGGAAGTCCTGGGTGAAAATATATTATTTGTTCCTCTCCACTATAGTAAATTTGGTTGAATATTCTAACCAACAAACTGTTTCTAACCCAATTTCCATCTAATTCTTCAATGCAAAGCTAAGTAAATTCCAAATATAAGCCCTCAGGATTGGGTCTTCAAATTTTATGATCTTAAAATAGAGCAAGGATTAGCAATTGTAACAGCTATGAATGAAATAAAAAATGTTTTTCCCAAAAATGTTTGGATTTGGCATTATCAAATATGAAGCAGCACTGAATCAGAAATAAATCAACTTCAGGAAAGATTATAATCTCTTCATGACAAAAGATTTGCTTGTCTTATAGATTAATCATTCCATTATAAAAGACATTTTAATAACATTTATCATGCATTATCAGTTCTTTATTTTTGAAACCTTAAGCTATTGATGTAACTCTCAATGGATATCAAGTCTTTCATTAAGTGGTTGCTAAGAAACTGAAATTTTAGGATGAGAAATTTTATCCACATTGATTGCATTGTCTAAGCAAAATGATATTTACAGTAATAAAAAGAAGAAAAATTAATTTTAAATGTGTATATGTTTATATAGATGTAATGCATATGTGTATATATACATAGGTATATAAAATATGTGTCTACTCTCAAATTTAAATGTAGAAGCAATTAAATGCATTGGTAATTGCTAAATACAATTTTATAAAATTATAATATACAGTGCAAACAGAAATGGTAATTTTAAATTGAAAATATCACTCATATAACCAGACAGAATGAATTATCTTAAAGCAACATTTTTGTAATAAATGTCATTTTCTCTGGGCTGGGGCTGGGGCTCAGCAGTAGTGCACTTGCCTGGCATATGTGAGGCACTGGGTTCAATTCTCAACATCACATATAAATAAATAAAAAGGTCTATCAACAACTAAAATATATATAAATAAAATGAAATAAAAAATAAATGTTATTTTCTCTATTTTGCCCATTCTTTGCTTCAGAAATTTATTACAATATTTAGGAAAAATTTGAAATGTATAGCCATTTGAACAGACTTCCTTAAAGGCATTTCACTCAGAATACTAGTACTTAGAAAATCTTGGGGGAAAAATAATCTCTTGACCAAAGCATTTTGTATTTTACCCGTTTTAGGAATCTATAATGCACTTCAGCAATTTAGAGGACCCAGCAATTCCCAAAATTTCTTTTAAAGGCTTCTGTTTTTAGTCAACACTAATTACATCTCTCTAAATAAGTTCCGCTGAATGCATTTGGGGAAATGCTGATGTAAAAAAAATATTTGAAAGGTCATTTTACTCAGTACATTATAAAGGGGAAATGCTTAGTTTATAAAAACTCAATTCATGTTTCTAAATGAGAACTGTACCAGAAATTATGTTCTTAAAAGAACTTTAATTATCTCCTCATAAAATAGCTAGTCAAAAAACTTAGCATGGCAAGTGAAGAGAATAATTTCCACTTACCATCTCAATGTTTTGCGTGTGTTTCACAGGTATTTCTCACCATCTCGTATCCTCCATGGTGTTCTTGATCCATGCTGACTGATGGTTACACTTTCTGACGGGATTAGCTGAAAGTGCAAAAGTAGAAAAATCACTGACTGGAAGAGTTGAGAGGAACTGGAAACAGTAGTTATAGATAAGGTAATGTTTGGGTAGTTTTGTTTGGTATGTTTATTTTTGGACATATCTTCTTGAGATGGGGGCAGGCTGTGCCATTTGCAATTCACCATGCCTGATTAAGCAACGCTTTCTCTTGCTTTATATGCAATGTGAGTTCTTTAGAAAATTGATTTAGTTTAATCATTTGCCTTACAAGAGTCATCTCCTGGACAAGTCAAATAATGGACTTATCACTGGAAACAGAAATGTGGGAATCTAAGAAAGTTGGAACAACCCAAAATCTGAAAGAGTCCAACAAAAATAATTGAAGGAGACAAATGTGATTGGAAGTAAATTGCAGTAGATCAGGATATGTGATTTTCATTCTAGATGCCTGCTTTTTGTAACCCTTTAAATTTCTTTCTTTGAACTCATTTTCTACCAGTGATTAGAGCACAAGTCATTGGCTAGTGTATGATCTGCGGCTTGTATATTTTGCTTGTTAACTATTTTGAAAAACCTTGGCTAGAAAGGATGCTATCAGTTTTAGCTGAACTTGGGTTGGACTTTATCTATCAGATATGCAAATGGTCAACCACTGATGGTTTAACATCACTTTCAAGCAGAACTAAAACACAAAATGAACATTACCTCTTGTGTGAACCTTTCTAGATTTAGCTTATCACTTGAGATATTCCATCTATGGAAATCATAGTGTGTCCTTTGTAAAGATGTTATTGTAAAATGAAATCTTAAACACTCTGAAAGTAGATTTGACTTGTAGCTGATTTTCTAGGAAGAAATGCTGTAATCGCTTTCAGGACAGAGAAAGAGAAAAGTAGAAGGTGTACTTAATTTCAAAAAATAAATTAGTTGTCAGTTTTCATGGACCTTGCACTACCCCTTTCTGTCCTGTTCTCTGCTCTGTGTCCACTACAACACACCCCTGGGTCCTGTGTCTGGAGGAGGCATCTCTCTGGCTTCTGTTTGGGGTAAGTCAATGGAAGGTGCCAGAAAATAAAAGAGAAGGAGGAAAGACAGCTTAGCGACTTCTATCTCCTATCCTTGTCTCACATTCTTTAGGTTTTAGTTATTGCCACCCACAACCTACAGGACTTCCATAGGACCCTTTTCCTCCTTCAGCCTCCAACCCTTAGTGCTTCTTAGTAGCATGGCTTCTTTCTTCTCTTTCTCCTCTGCACCTTGTAGTAGCAATCGCTCCGGAAGTTTCTCGCTCCCTCTTTCCTTAGCACCCCTTGAGTTGAGTTGAAGTATGTTCCCTGCCTGAACTCTGATACAACTGCAAAATCTAGTTTAGTATCAGACTGTACCCTTGACTAGAAGAAATTAAGGACAAAATTAAATTAAATGTGTGATTTTGTAAGAATACATACTTAACTATATTATGCTGCTTGAATTCTGATTTATGCTGTGGAATAAAGGGTATATCGAAATTTAAGAGGAAAATTATGTCTTTACTTTCAATCCCGAAGTGAAGTAAGATGAACACTTATGAACATTTAGAAATCAATCAGTACTAAATTGTGTGGTTCATCCTAGAAGTGCAATTGAAGCTCAGGAAAATCATTGTGGGCGGGAGACCAAAAGAAAGCAATAAAACCGGTTTTACCTAAGAGCAGCACTTAAAGTAGGCTTGAAGAAGAAAGAGAATTTAAAAAACTGGACGGGAGGTTGAAAAGACAAGTAGAACAGTAGTTGAAGAGTAAAAAAAAAAGAAAGAAACAAACAAACAAATTGAAACAAGAGTGAGCAGAAGTGAGTAAATATAAAAATCAAAAAGTAAAACGCAAACAAAACAACAGCAAGGTGGATGGCAAAATGGGTCGCCTGCCCATGACTTGGACTTAGCTAGACTTAACCCTCTGTGTGTCAATGCAAACTCATGTGCTTAACTCCTGATGATCTGGGAGTTTCTGATGACAGCCTCCGTGCTGTATGCAATCCCACTCTGCCTCCAAGATCTGTGCTCAGGTTTTCTGTCGACTCAATGTTTATCTCAGTTGCTTTCCCTTCCTGCTTGAGTCCTGGGGATTTACCATTCCTCTGCTCTCCTCACCTCCCTCCCTCTAGGCTGGGAATAAATTTGGAATCTCTTTGACCATGGAAACTGGGCTGATTATTTGTTCTCATTCAGTCCATTCTCTTCTTCTCTTGATTGTGAATTTGCACTGCAGGGTTAACCAGAAAGCAGTGCTTGTTCTTCTTAGCCATTTGACTTCCAGGTGTGTTGAGGCAATGAGGAATACTGCTAGAGAAGGCAGGGTATGCAGTGGGTGGAGTGTGGGCTATGGCTCCCTTCTTCTCCTTTCCTCTGGTCTAGTGGTTTGACAACTGCTCTTTCTTTATGTAAGGTCAAACTTTCATACATGACTACAGCTCTCTGAGAGATCCAGTAAGATTTCCTGTTTTTTCCTTTCTTCCATCTCAGCAACGATGAGGGCTCCTCTCTATTGTGGTACTCACTTCTTCACATTGCTGTGGGTTCTCCTAACTGCCAATGGCACTGAAAGTCTTACCATTTTGTTGGATTCTCTTTCAACCCAGCTAAATGAAGCTTATGTTCTTTACTCTAATGCTAATCAATACCAAAAGTAAGATGAACAAAAACATAAACAATTTTTAAAGCCAATCTGGGACTTGCCTCTCCATTATAAAAGCTGCATAGAACATTTCAATTTATAGTGATTACACTCTCTTTGAACAAAACACTTTACTTTTATATAAAAATACATCTAATTAGGTATGACCTTATAAAATATTCTTTCATTTTAAAATTCAGTTTTATCTCCTTATTATTTACCTTTTCATGTGCTTCTATCTCTGTATTATAAGATACCTGAATGGAGGTAATAAGTATCATATAAGTTTTGTGGGAGGGGCGGTTTCTGGAGCTAAAACCCCAACCATATGTAATTACTTCTTGATTGTATTTGAACCACCATTTTTATATAAGGAGTTTTGACATGATAGATTGACACTTCACACAGTATTTTGCTATATAGATTAGCCATTTCTAAGACACTATGGACAATTACCTATATCAATGATAAATCAATTTTAAAATCTAAGTTGACACTTTTCATTGCTATATTTTCCAAAGTTAACTTTTGATAGGTGATTAATAATATATAAAAGTTCAAGAAAATCTGTAATGAAAAAGTAAAAATAAAGTAAAAAAGTAAAAAAAAAGAGAAGTCAGATGTCTAATTTATTGATGTCTAGTTTATTTTCACAAATCATAGAACCCCAAATCAAGTCAACAAACATACAGAAAATAGAAAATTAAAATGGCTAATTGGTTGGCATAAATATGTAGTACAACCTATTGGAGATTGGCATGTTCATAAAGAGGGGTAAGAACAAAATCAATCAGTCAGAATCCAAAATAATCCTGTAATTTAATGGCTCTGAGTTTCTGTTTTCTGATTGAAAATCAGTTATTAGAACCCACTTCAGAGAATTGGCAGAAATCACAGACTTTAGAGAATTTGAGAAATACTCATGTGCTTTATATTTTTATCAATATATGAATTTATTTTTAATAAATAAATTAATTTTAATTTATTTATTTTTAACTTTCCAACTATAATTGAAATTCCTGAGACCACAAAATTTGGGCAGCATATTTAAATAAATATCCCAATATCTAAAAAACTATTTATGTGCTCAAAAGTGCTTAATGCAAATGTGTAATAAGTCATGTAATTTGTATGTTCTTGAAATCCAATCTAATATTTTAAGGTAGAAAGCATTACATTAAGCCATATACATTAAAGAATTCTTTAATGGGCAAATTTTGAAGTTACTTTTTAATTAATGCCTAAGAAAATGGATGTATTGTCAATAAAATATGAGTCATTAATGGGTATCATAAATCTGAATTTACTGGGAATTGATTTTTATATTTGGAGATTTTTTGTTAAAAGAAATACATACTCATCTCCATTTTATTTACATTTTAATATAAATGTAGATAAATTAGACCATGTTGGCCATAGAGAAGTAGTTGGTATTCTCCATAGAGCTGATGTCACTTATTTCTCAGGAATGCTCATGCGGTAGATATTTGTGACTCTTAAAAATCATTTTATATTGTTTTAATAATTAAATGAATGCAAGTTCTAGTGTAAATGAATGAGAATCATTCACTATATATTTCTTAGTTTTATGTAAATTATTTTATCTTTCATGAATAAATATTTTTAATTTAAAATTCACTGGCCTGCAATCCCCATGGTTCTTCATTCTTTTTTTTTTCCTAAATCCATCCAATTTGTAAAATTGATTGATATGAGTAGAATATTTTATATGACTATACATTTCAATTTCTCTTATGAAATTAAGAGAATTCTAAAAGTGGATATGCTTGAAAAGAGGGTAAGTAAAAATCTAACATTATAAGAAACTTTCTGGGTGGAGGCTCATGCAGTGGTGACCAGTTGTGGGTCTGGAGCTCCTCTGAGCCACTTGTAACCATGGATTTTATCAGTCTGCCTTGCACCAGCCTACCTCGCTCCCTGAGTCCATGACCAACACCAACACCTTCAAGGGTCTTGACCCTCAGATCAGGAATAGCTTCTGGGATTTGCAGCCTCCTTTTGCTGGTGGATCCAATTCCTCCTTAGGATTTGATGAACCAACAGAATCATCCATGAGAAAGAATGAAATGGCCTCTAGCATCTTTGGAACACCTGAAGAAATCCCCCTTCTTGGGCCAAGTTGGCAGGTGCCAAAGATAGTGGTGGAAGCAAAGATTTGGAATCATCTTGATGAAAGAGAAGAAATTCTTCGGAAGCAAGCTGTGGAAACTTCTCAGATCTGAAGGGAGAAGGTGACATTCATAAAAATGGGGACACAGACCTGAAAGGCAGCCTGGGGCAGAGTGAAGAAAACCACTTGCCTGCTTGGCCAGTGCTCAGGCCCATGGTCCCTGTGCCTATACCACCCAGGAGAAACCCTCCTGGCAGTAAGTCCAGCCTGGTCTTGAGTTCACTAACTACCCTGAACTTTGTCATTTTGTTTGTTTTCTTCATGCTTGTGAATGCCCAACTTGAGCCTGACTCTGTATATTTTGAATTTGTTTTATTAAAAATATGCACTTAAAAAATGAGACTTTTTGGGCTGGGATTGTGGCTCAGCGGTAGAGCACTCGCCTAGCAAGGATGGGACCCAGGGGTTCGATCCTCAGCACAACATAAAAATAAAGGCATTGTGTTGTTTCCATCTACACCTAAAAAATAAATTTAAAAAAATGAGACTTTATATAAAATTTGAATTGTCTGTACTTGGAGTGTTTGGTGGATCTAAAATTCTTGAGCTGGTCGTCCTATTATGGTAAATTTTTAATAACTAAATCCATTTCTTAATAACAACTGAGATTTTCTACTTTCTTTGAGACAATTTGCGTAATTGGTCCTTAGAGACAACTGTTGTTTTGTATAAAATTTCAAAGTTTTGGTCTAAAATTTCGATAGTAGTGATATTTTACTGGTTTTAACTTATGTTTAATCTAGACTATATCTCTTCTTAACCTTTTTCTTCTTTGTGTTAATCTTGTGCAGGGTGTGTGTGTGTGTGTAGGTATTTGTGTTTGTTTTAGAAGAGTCAATTTGTTCTACTGTTGTCCTTGTGAATTCAATTTTTAAAATTTTTATATATTTGATGTTTTATTTTTGAATATAAGAAGAGTAATTATATTTACTCTTCTCTTTTTGGTTCTTCTTCATTTTTTTATCTTCTAGGTTCTTACTTTGAAAACTTAGCTCCTTATAATGGTTTATAGATGAGTTGTTCCCAAAAGCTCCTGTTAATGCAGGAATATTAAGAGGTGAAATACTGAATTGTGAGTGCTGTAACCTAATCAGTCCCTCCTGGTTTGAATGAACGGGTTATTAACCGTAGGCAAATAGATTATGTCTGGAGAAGGTCAGTCACTGGGAGTGTGCCCTTGAACGGTGTATCTTCCCTGTGTCCTCTTTCTCTCTTGGTCTCTGTTTCCTGACTCTGCCATGAGGGGAGCAACTTTCCTCTGCTGGGTCTTTCCCCAGTGATGTGCTGCCTCTTCTTGGGCAGAAAGCAATGGAGTCTATACACCATCAGCCCCAAATAAACTTTTCATCCTCTAAGTTGTCTTTGTTGGTAGTTTGGTCACTGCAAAGAAGATGCTGATTAACGCATTCCTTATGTGTCAGTTATTCTTATTTTCTAATTAAAAAAATGTAAGTTTAATTTTTGCTTCTCTAAACATTGCCAAATTGGATGGCATTATTTCTTAAATATTTTTTAATCGTAGATGAACATAATACCTTTATTTATTTATCTTTATGTGGTTTTGAGGATCAAACTCAGGGCCTCACCCATGCACAGCAAGTTAATGTTTTTCAGTGAACATATTACCTTACTGATACCTTTAAATAGTTTTTTGTCTTTGCTAGATCTTACCACTATAAGGAGCTCTGAAATATGGGACCTTGCTACCTGTCTTCAAATTTATCAATTTAAAATAATATTTTTCATTTCAAAGAAGATACACTTGTTTCCAGCTTCAACATCTTTCTATTTTCTCTTTCTTCTCTTGGCTTTCATACATTATGTTTCCTTCCACCCAGAAATTGTCATCTTTTCAGGAAAGACCACCCAAAGATATTCACACATAAGTTGGGCTTTTCTTACAGAACCTTCACAAGGAGAGTTGTCCACAGGGGAATCACCTCTGTCACTAGACAGTTTGGGACTCATAATTCATTCACTGGTCCCAACACACAGAAGTTATTGGAAGAAATCTCAGCCATGACAGAGGTTACGGTGCAGTTAGAGAAAGAGAGATGGCGACAAGCTTCAGACCACAAAGCAAGACTTATCCCTTTAGTAGCAGCATGAAAGCAATTGGGTCTGTCTAGAAGGATTCTTCGACTGTACTACAGCTCTCGGAAAATTTCAGGTAAGGTAATCAGGAACCATGGAAAAAGATTCTAATTGACCGAGCCCCACCCAAGTGAGGAATGGCTCAGCTCCTGACTGGGAGCAGCTCATCATGCATGAGTGCACAGTGTGAACTCTACTGCATCCTGAAGTTGCAGCAGTTGAAATATACCAATTTGCTACACTTCCCGCAGCAGGTTTCCCCTTGAAGGGAGATCTGAGTAGCATATCTCCATGACCATCAAAGAGATTTGGGGATTTATGTCCTTTTGGCCATGTAGTCAAGCTGGGCTGACTAACTGATTATCAGTAAGAAAATTGAACCTGGGGTCTTCAGGGGAATTTTAGACTATAATCAGGACATCATAATACCATCCTCACTTGGCCATGAGTAGAAAGTCAGTCAGCCAGTCCCCAGGTGAAAGAGCTTCACTAGTCAATCAGCAATGAATTACTTTTGCCTTATATACTTTTTCAACCCCATATGCCAAGAGTTTCCTCTGACCTATAACCTATGGAGTACCTGACATTTTGGATGCACAGGCATTCTCTGTCTTAGTAGATACTTCCTAGCCATATACTTAATCATTTTCAGCTATTGCAGTTCATTATAGATATTTATTTATTGTTATTAATTTTCTTTTTGTAATTGTTTCTTTTTAGTTATAGATGGCAGTAGAATCCATTTTGACAGAATTATGTAAACATGGAATATATCTTGTTCTAATTAAGATCCCATTTCTCTCCTTCCCCTTCCCTCTCCCCCTCCCCTGCTCCCTTCCCATTATAAATATTCATAAGTCTGGGCTATGACCTAAGAGGCAAGATCCAATCTAACTCATCTAGTGGATGTTGTTCAATTGTACAAGTTATAGCTGGAAACAGAAATAATAAAAAAAGTGTTTTTTTCCCCTTCATTTAGGTAGCAATATAAGCAATTTCACTTTAGAATCATGATCCACCATTTGGCATTATAAGATATAAAAGTAAGCACATATTTTAGTCTCTAGTTTTTAAGTTCCCCCATTGCATCTTCTGAGAAAGTCTGGTAAATATACCTAATCAGAATATTTCACTCTCTGATCCTCAGCATTTAATATACTGAAATTGGAGCTAATGCTACTAAAATCTATTTTAACTGTCAGTGGAGCCTCACAAAGTTTAATGAGTTGGAGAGATGTAAAAGCAAAAGTGGCAATTGGTAACAATTTTCTGAATAAGAGGAAGAAAGTTCTTCTGCAACTGAAGTGTTGAGCATGTCATTATTGTCTTTAGAATGGTTTGAATGTGCTCTTTGTGATTTAAGCCCAAGACAAGTACACAATCTTTTCTAGATTAAGGCAAGTAGGTTGGCAGATATATTAAGAGGATCGTCAGTGTTCCATTTGAACTGTTGCCATCTCTTTTGTACTTAATTAATAATCACTGCCTCTTGATTTGCTGATACCTGTGCAGCCAAGTATAGCACATGTGCTGCATGAATAGTTTTGTTTCCTGTTCAAGACTAAACAGGATATGAAGACTTTATTGTATTTCGACTTTTGCATGAGCATTTGGTAATGTATGATAGGCAACACCTGGTCTTCAGTGGGGAGAAATACAATTAAAATATCTGTTGTCCAAACTCATTTCTCTGCAGTAAACCTAAAAAAGTATGTGCAATAAAGAAAAAAAATAGCCCAATGGAGGGCATAAATCAGCATAGTTACACAAGTGAAAGTATATCAACTACAATTTAGGGCTCATTATATAAATTTGAATATTATTTGTAATATTTTTAATACATTAAGTTATTTTAAAGTCAAAATTAAATCAATGTCATCTTGTGGTGCAGTACTATAAATACCCCAAAGAAATCTTTTATCCTGTACTTTTATTGTTTCTCTGTTGCTTTGGCAAAATTAGTCTGCTACATTCTGTGTTTTATGATATAGAAAATGCATCTCTTTACTTACTACTCCATTTACAAATATTAATAATGCTTGGAATATTGTAGGTACTTAATAATTACTCATCCAACATATTTAATGAACAACAATTGCAACAAATTAACATATTTTAGTCCAGTTTTCTCCTATACTAATGCCTTCTTCACAAATATGTTAGGAGGATGTGATTTTCTGAAGTAAATAGAGAATGACCACAAACTAAGTAATTTAAATGCTGTTTCTTCACATCTCCAATAGCTTTTGTGGGTCAGGAAGTTAGAAAGAGTCTGTCTAGGATATTATGACTCTTGTTGTTTCTATAATAAAATGGTCACTTGATCTGGAACTGAAAGGGATGCTTGCAAGTCTCTCTCTCTCTCTTTCTCTCTCTCTC
This sequence comes from Callospermophilus lateralis, assembly GCF_048772815.1. Classification (NCBI taxonomy): domain Eukaryota; kingdom Metazoa; phylum Chordata; class Mammalia; order Rodentia; family Sciuridae; genus Callospermophilus; species Callospermophilus lateralis. Next base: position 6,719,948 of record NC_135309.1, on the reverse strand, counting down.
TCTCTCTCTCTCGCTCGCTCGCTGGCTCTCCCTCTATTCTAGCCTATCCTTGTGGACTCTTTTTGTTTGCTCACAGTGTTCTGGCTTCAAGTCAGATAGGGTGCTTACATGAAGGATGAGGACTTCAAGAAGAAAGGATATTAGATCACCTTTCACCTTTTATGAACAAAACTCAGAAGTCACACAGTTCAGTTACACTACAAAGGTACACCCGATTCACTTCTAAAAGTCTCAAAATTCAACCCAGTTCTTAGGGAAGGTGACTAAGCCCTCACCAGTCACTTTGAAAAATGTTCAAAACTGTCTTCATGCTTTAAAACTACCACGGAAGACTAATATACTATATATAAATATGTCTTTAGCATAATCAACATTCAGTATCAATTTGACAGTATATAACTAATTGAATTAAATGTCAATGTGAATTTCTGATAACTCTTGAGATAATTTATAAATGGCTGTGAGTCAAAACGATAAAATTAACTCAATGCCTTATCTGTTGTAAACTTGAAGTGTAAATTCCGTGGACTATTTTTGTATAGGTTAGGTGTGGCAACTTTTCTATAATTATGGTCTTAAGTGTGTGATTAAATATTTTTATATCCAAGTTCAGAACTGAGTAGAAGTTTCAAATATATGTCACAAGCTTTGCATGGCAAAAAAAGAAAAATAAAACAAAATTTACTAGGTTATTATTTTAGGTTAGTGAGTTCACTGATTCCTCTATTCTCCATGTTTTTTTTTTTCTTTCTTTCTTGACCACATTATTTAGGTGAAAGGAGAGCTACTGGTATATTTCAATTCTGATACTGTTATTCTCTATAAAAAAGAACTATTAGCTAGCTTTAATTTCAGTAATTCTAGTCTCCTAAAAGGGAAACCTATAAACTTATTCTAAGGTTAAAGAATGAGACTGAATCCACTAAAATTATCATATTGTATCTTTGTGTCTATGTGACAGTATTTCATTTTTCAAATAAGAATCCTGTGAAGAAATTATTCTTGCAAGGCCAGATTCTTCCAGTAAACATTTAGTTCAAACACCTAGCCATCAATCATGGTGGGACTAAAAACAAACAAACAATGAAACAAAACAAAATAAAATAAAGCCTCCTAACACTTTTCGATCCTAAACTGTCTTGTCTTTAAATCTTGCATCCCAAGCCTTCTTTCAAGGGCAGTCTTGAAAACATACATCCCAAAGTTGCATACTGCTTAGATTGACACATCTTATCACACAAGCCTGCACAGGAAGGAAATCATCATGTCTGAAATCTGAAACCCTGGGGCCGCCTTTTATGTGAGTACTGGTACACTACAAATAATACACAGAGGAGAAGCTGGGATTTTTTTTTTTCCCCTAGAATACAGGAAAGGGATCAAGGGAAGGGAAGAGGTAAGTACTGAGGAATTAATTAGAGCAAATTATATTCCATGCTTTTATAATTATGTTAAAATCAGTCCTAATGTTATGTGTAACAAAAAAGAACCAGTAAAAAATATTTGCAAAAGAAAGAATGAGCTATTTGCTATTAAATCAAGATAGTGATGTTGTATTGACTCCTCATTTTGAACCCATATATGCACTGAAATGTAAAAAGTGAGAGAGGCTATGAAAGAGGACCTTAAAACTAAAAGAAAGAGCAGCAACTATGCTAATCTGTGATACACCATCTATCTATTTATGGTAACGTTACCATGAGTAGAGTTGTTAGAATTGGCATTTAAGCTTTTATGTATAAGAAGTTGAATGGTATGTATTGAGGTAAAATGGATTGAAGTTGTATTCCTATGTCTGAAGTGCTTTGGAATTTCAGACTCCCAAAAGTTTCAAGAGATTTTGATTCCTTTAAGTACTTGATATTTATATATTTTCCTCAAAGATTACCTGAAGATATACTAGTATACACTTTTACATATTTTTTTTTCTCAAAGATTACCTAAATCTATATTAGCACATTTGATATAATAAGATTCTTAATACATCATATGTATATATATATATATGTATATATGTGTATACATACATATATAATTAAAATGACTATTAAGTAGTTTAATAAAATCTGATTATATATCATTGTATAAGCAGAACAGAATTTTGTATATAAAAGCAGTAGTTGACATATAACTTCATTATTATGTAGAATATTTGAATCTCTCTTTTAAGATATAAAAGGGTTGAAATTATCAATTAAGCATTTTTAAGAATATGAAGATGACATTTTTATGGAGTGCTGAGGCAATGTAGGTAATTCTGAGCTTAACTTTATCTGTTCACCATTTAAGGAATTTAGGGATGAGGGAAGTACTCATATCTGCTATCAGACCAGTTCTCTGATCAATGGGAACAAGAGTCAGGTGCTGTTCTAAAATCATTCAGTCTATATCTGCAAATGAACTACCAAACTAAATAAAGCACTTCAACTAAACCTCCTTATAATCATACCAATGTAGTGAACCCCCACCCCATTTTTCTCTAACAAACCTCCTACATAAAGAATTAATATTATTTACTAGTGGACATATCAAATTTCCTATTTATAAAATGTTTTTAGCAGATATAATGAGACTATTTATTTGAAAATAAATCTGGGATTTATGAGTTTATGGGGTATAGCTGTCTGGAAAGTCAAGGCCAGTCAAATTTAACTATATAATTAATGGATTATGTAATAGAAATATTCCACAACCTAACGAATTCTTTGACATTCACAGTGCTTCTAAGTATATTGCTGAACAGGAGGTTCATCTCTTAAACCCAAACCCAAAATATGAATCTGGGAGAAAAGGGGCATTTTTGAGAATTGCACTAGTCTCAGACTTCCCTAAGAAGACAGTTTCTCCTGACCCAAGGATTGTATCTTTTAAATTATTGGTAAAATTTGGAATTAGCTAAGCATTGTCTAAGACCCATGACTCCTGTGAGTCTGATTTACAAATACACCACCTGTAAATATTACATAGAGATAAACCTTTAAAGACCTAGTTAAAACCCGCCCAGCAGTATGACTCTTGAACTGAACTTAATCTCTTATATGTCATGTTGATTCCAGTATGCAAAGTTAGGAAAGGTGTTGATACAAGGGCTGTTTAGAAAACAGATTCTAAAGCCAGACTTCTATGAAAAATAAAAATCTTATTTCTGAAAATTAATCTAAATTATATTATTAACTTATATTGAGATATTTTTTATATAACTTTAAGTGATTCAATTAGGAATATTTACTTTTTGTTTTAAATATTTATTTTTTAGTTGTAGTTGGACACAGTATCTTTATTTTATTTATTTATTTTATGTGGTGCTGAGGATCGAACCCAGGGCCTTGCATGTGCTAGGCGAGCGCTCTACCACTGAGCCACAATCCCAGTCCCAGGAATATTTACTTTTTTATGTTGTGATAGTTAAGTGCTGTAATGAAACCTTCCTAGCAGTTTAGAAGAGACTATTTAAAGTAAAGTCAGAGTTAATAGATCAACATAAAAAGCAGTAATAGATTTAGCACCTTTAGCATAAAACATTACTAGATGACTATTAAAAAGCATATTTGTGCTTTTCTGTTTGAACTTTATTCTTTTGTATGAAAATACTTAATGAAAATAAAAGAAATTATCCAATTAAAGCCTCAGGCAATCCAAAAAAATATAGGTTATCATTATTTTTCTCTTTCTCGAGTTTATTCTATTTATTATAATTCTATTATTATATCTCATTCCCACCCTCAATTTTATAGGTGTTGGCACAGAATCACAATACTAGGCAAAGTAAATCATAAAAATATCTCATTGCACATGCATTTAAATTAAAACATATTTTGCTCCCTAAATTTGGGGGCAATTTTGGAGGACATTGTTATTTAATGCTAAGTGCCATGTTCTTGGGATTGAATTGTGAACAAATCCCAGTTGACTCAGGTTGCTGAGGCAGGAGGATAGGAAGTGCAAAACCAGCTTAGCAACATGATGAGGCCCTAAGCAACTTTGAGATACCCTGTCTCAAAATAAAACTGAAAAAAGGGATGGGGATGTGGCTTAGTCCTTAAGCCATCTGGGTTCAATACCCAGTACCAAAAAAAAAAAAAAAAAAGAAAAGAAAATTAGATACAGCATTTCATTCCAATATCATATGGTCTAGTAGGATGACATAATAAAAATAATAATTAGTAAATACAAAAAAATATATAACTGGATTGATATTAAGTAGTTTAAAAAATAAAACTCTATGAAAGAGATTGAAATATATATTTTATCTACTTTATCTAATGAATTTTGGGAAAATCCCCTGGAGATGAAATATTTAAGATTTAAAGTATGAAGAGAAGCCATATTTATTTTTATTAAGAAATTGTTTTGCTTTCTCAGTACATAGAGGTTAATAATGTAGTAGCTAAAAAACTTTAAAATTTTATATAAAATATTTGAAAAAGATATATTTATGAAAACCTTGCAATAGATCTTCACTTGCAGTTTAATATTCAGAGGTTAAGAAGTTTCAAGATATATTGGACTGAAAGTTTATGAAGGACAGGGCCTATATATTATTAGTTTTTCCTTCTCCACTGCCAGGTTAGAGATGATTTTCAAAATGGACATTTCTGCTGATAAGATCAATCAACAAGGCCTCATTAGTATCCTGCTGTAAGAAAATTTGTGTCTGCTATTTTAAATATAGCTAACATTTTTCTCCTTTGGATGACATTGTTGTTCAAGCAGTACTATTTTAATATATGAGAAAGCTAAGCATATTTTAAAGTCATATTAACCCTTTCAAGGATGTAATTTTAATTACTTACCATTCAGTGCTGTTATCCACTCTACTTCAGCAATCAAAATGCTCTGGTCACCTAATGATTATAATATTTAGTAGAATTTTTTTAAGTAATAATAGCTTGCTATTTTGTAAAAAATAGAATGTCAAGATATTTTAAGTTTAACAGATCTATCCTCAATTAAGAGTTCCTGTTAACGATAAAAATTGATTTCAATGTCTAAATTTTAATTTTGGTATTATAATACAAATATAACATTTTAACAAAAGTTTGCACAATTAAAAATAATAAATAAAATATTTATCTAATTTTTGTTCTGTACAATAACATTTGATTATGCCATACTGAAAATTTTAATGGAAAATGAAGTCCAACCATTTATTTTAGTGTTCAGTGAAAATATTTCATTCATTAAATATATACCCATACATATAGACACTGAGTTGGCACTTCCTTGAGGTATTAAATAAAAATTTACAAAGTCAAAGTGTACACAATGTGTAAGTTAGGAGAAATTTACAAAGTTTTTATTTTTAGTTAAATTTATATATCATCACTCAAATCAGTTCTGGAACTTTTTCTAAGGATCACATGTATGAAATAATGTGCCCACAAAAGATGAATAAATTTAAATAATTTATATTGATATTAGTACTTCATAGTTTGCGGGAATATTAAATAATTTCTAAAAATCACCTCCCATATTTTCTATATTTAGAATGGACTAAAAAATGAGTCCCAACAGTCAAAATTTTAATGAGCAAGACACCTTTTCACATTTTTTTCCCATATATCTTCCTAACAGTATTCCATGGTTGGTGGTTGGATTTGTATTGTTATCTTTGAAAATATAATGGATTCCATTCTTAATGGCAAAGAAAAAAAAAGGAGAAGGAACCTAAAGATATTAAATTAACTTGTTCAAAGATAAATAATGATGTTACTCAGCAAAGCTCAATGTTCAGAAGTAAGTAGTTAGGGAAAAGATTTTAGGGAATAAGAAGGATCAAAAAATATGCTTTTGGACTGTGAATGATGAAATATTACTAGAATTAGAAGAACTTTAAAGATTGGAATGTTTAAGGAGAAATTTAGGAAAATGCCAAATTACTTTTCTGGGGATATGAATTATACATACATACTTATCCCCATTTGTCTGGTTACATAAAGCTTTATATATATATATATACTTAAAAATAGAGCAGAGAAAGCAGACCAGTTAGGGACCTCAAGGATCATAGAGTGTTCAAGGATGAGTTCTTTGTGTTTTGATTGCTGTATTTTTTGTTTTATGTATTCTGGACTTAAAGTAACAGACACCAGCAACCTGGACATCATTGGGTGTTGACACAAGAGGTCTCTAAGTACATGTATGAAGACACAAATGGTGTGAAAATACTTTATGTACAATCAGTGTCTTGAAAAATTGTGCTTTATATGTGCATATAAAATAAATTGCATTCCGCCATCATGTATAACAAATTAGAATTAATAAATAATTTAATAATAAAAAAAGAAAACAAAATCCTTCCCTCTCTAGCCAAAGGACAACAGAGGAGCCATCTAGTAAAACTGAAGTTTTATACCATAAGTGCTTTACATTAAGACACCGCAGAAAATCATAGACCTAACCCAATACCCCACACAGTGGGGTACCTAGACCTTCATGTGGGCCTGACCAGGAAGAAGCACCTGGAGGCATCTGCTGGAGACAGAGTAGAAACAAATATTCATCTGTGGTAGTGCTGAAGCTGTCAGCCTGGTGTCAGTGGGAGGCCTAGGCATATTGGTACACATACCTGGAGGTAAAGAGGCCCCTCCCTAAAGAATTAGGTCGATAGAAAGATAGTGAGAGCAAGAATCAGAAGCCCTCATTACTCTTCATAGCCAGGGGTGTTATCAAACTAAGCCTTTGGGAAAGCCTCAACTCCCACACCAACCTAAGGTAATGCAAATCTCCCCTCTGGGTCAATGGGGCCAAAAGTAAAACCTCGACTTCTATCTCTACCTGGCAATAGTGTCAACTAACGTTTCATAAGTGATAGATAGAGCTGGAGATATAGCTCAGTTGGTAGAGTGCTTCTCTCGCATGCAACAAGGCCCTGGGTTCAATCCCTAGCACCACCAAATTAAATAAATAAAATTTATTTTTAAAAAAATAAGCGATAGATAGATTAAAGGTAAGGAAAAGTGGCTTACATATGTATCCAGAAATCAAATTATAGATATCAGCAATATTCCAAATAAGAAACATAATCAACTTTTATCAGATTATCAGTTCTGTGTAATTGCTTTTTATCCAACTTCATCCTAGGTTAGCAGTCTCATGGGCCTATTTGCTTCTGTATTAGATCTCTGGATATTCGGAGTGAGCTTATTTGTATTATTTTAAAGTTATTGAAGTGAGGCCTTCACAAGTCTGTGAACAAAAATCACATGGTGTCATCCTTTTCCACAGTACTCTACGAGGATAAAGAACACTGGCCAGTAGCTGATTGCATAAGCCTTCAGGGATACATCAGAGCAAACCAAGAAACTATCTGCAGATGAGAAGACACTTAAAGTGCTGAAGATTGGATCTCCAAGATGTGCTCTTCATACAGGGTCAATGACTTTTTGTAACCAGATAAGTACCCAGATACTTACTCCAATGAGACAAAGAGACTAAAAAATACACCGAAGAAGAGTTTTATTGTTCCTTCAAGACCTCCAATTTGAATGACACTTTTCTTATATATATTTTTACTGACATTCAACAGACAATGACGACAGCAAATCTTAGAATCCTCTGCATCTTGAATTTTTAATAACCTATATGTAATTTAACAGAATTTGGAGGAAAATTTGTGGCATATGCATAGACATAGCAAGGTAGTAAGGACACAGGATCATTGAAGAGCTATCCTACCATTTTGAAGATTCTATTCCTCTTATCCTACTTTCCAAAAAGGAAAAAAAATCAAAATATGCAGAATTCCAAAACTAGAGATCACCTATTCTTTCCTTATTCTGGCACACAGCAGCCTGTCACCTTTATTTATTGGTCAAATCTGAAAAAAAAGACATCATTTTCAACAGTGATAAGGAATTATTATTTCTATTGAGACACTGAAATCATTTTTAATGCATTGCAACTATAATTAGCAATGTAATAATGTATAAATATATGTACATATTAATGAACAAATACATACTGCTTATTTTTTGTGACACTTACCTGCAATTAAAATAATAAATTTTACAGTAGGATAAATGGAGCATAACTTTCCTATGTTCATATATGAATGCCCAATCAGGGAAACTCCACATCATGTACCACCACAAGAATGGGCTCCTAATTAGAATATTTATACCTCATGTATTTATAATTTGTCAAAACACACTCTACTGTCATATATATTAAAAAAGAACAAATTAAAAATGCCATCTATAAAAATAATAATAATAAATTTTATTTGATTAAATAACTGATTTTTGATGAATTCACCTATAAAGGAAAGCAACTCATATATTCTATAAAAAAGTTTCTAAGATAAATGCTAATTGTTAGTTCAATGTATCACTTCCCTATGACCAAAATGAATTAAACAGTAATCAAATCAAATGAATTCAAGTCCCAGTCTATTCTAGAATGTCTCAAAGGATTAAATAGTTATATAAAGACTCTGGGAAATGAATCACAATTTACAGCATTTAATGGTATTTCCAGATTTGAAGTGCATCTCGGAAATAAAAATAACATACTATTCTCTGGTAAGCTTGCAATAATATACTAATAAACATTAACATGAATTATGTATTCATAAAAGAAAGTAAATCACATGAAGCATTCTTATTTAAATATATAGTTTGAAATCAGCACACCAGAGCTAGAATATCTTGAAGAAGTTACTGCAGCACTCTCCCAGGTGGTTACAAATATTCTGACCTCAAATACAAAGTTTTGGATGCAAAGTGTGAATTATAAGCTTGAGTAAATGAAGGCTCTAAAACACCTTCTGTGTTATTAAGTGCTCACTTTTCTACAATACGAAGAAATTGAACAAGAATTATGTACGACTCATGTCTCTGAGACTAATCTAAATAAATTTGGTTTAATCTAAATAAATTTCTAAATTTAGAAATGTGAAGCTGGACCATAGATTGGCATCCACTCATCTGAATGAGAATATTCTAACCTTATATATATATTAATACCTTATTACACGTTTAGACAGAACTGAATATTTACGGGTTATAGTAAATTAAATCAAGTATTTTCTAAAGTGGTCAGGTAAATAATTTGCAGGTTTAACAAAACATTTTTTAGCCATTTTTGTAGTCATTTTTTTTTTTTTTTTGGCCATTGTACAAAAGACCAGACAAGAACAACACAGAGGAGGAAGAGTTCATTTTGGCTTGTCCTTTCTGAGGTTCTGTTCATGTTTGGCTAATTTCATAGCTCTGAGCCTGAGATAAAGCAGAAAGTTTTAGTGGAGAAAACAGAGAGCTGTGCTCACCAGAGACAAAATAGAAACACCAGGCACACTCCACGTGACTGTCCTATGTCCTCCAGTCCTATCTTACCTGCCTATACAGTCCATTTAATCTATATCAGTGGACTAATTCAATGATCATGTTATAGCTCTCATAATCTAATAACTTCATCTCTGAAATCCTTTCATTGTATCACACATTAACTTCTGGGGGACACATCATGTCTAAACCATAACAACCACTTTATTGAGGACTGAATGGCATACAAAAGTTGTACATATCTAATGCATACAACTTTTTAACTTTCAAGATAAGTATACACTGCCACCAACTCCATAGACATATCCATTGCCTTCCAAAGTTTCTTCCCACATCCTGTTTTTATTATTTCATGTATGTCTGTAGTAAGGATTCTTAACATGTAACTCACCCTCCTAGCAAATATATGTAAGTGTAAATACGGAATGGTTCGCTGCATACTTGATGAATGTAACCTCCTAGCCTCCCTGTAGTCCCAGGAAATCCTAATTGTACTACCTGTTTCTTCTTCTATTAGTTTGATTACTTTCGATTCCACATGTGAGATCATACAGTCTCTCTCTATCTGGTTTATTTCCCTCAGCATACTGTTCTCTAAGTACCTCCATGTTCTCACAAATGGTAGAATTTCTTTCCTTTTTAGAGAATAATAATACTCTATTATATGTATATACCACATTTTCTTTATCCAATCATCTTCTTATTACTTTTTTCTCTGGTACCAGGAATTGAATTCTGGGGCACTCAACCACGGAGTCATATCACTAGCCATATTCTGTATTTTATTTATAGACAGGGTCTCACTGAGTTGCTTATCATCTCACTTTTGCTGAGACTGGCTTTGAACTCATAATCCTCCTCTCTCAGCCTCCCAAGCCTTTAGGATTATAGGCAGGCACCAACGTGCCTATTCATCATTTGATGGACATTTATGTTAATTACATATCTTAACTACAACAAATAACACTGCAATAAACCTGGATATCTCTTTGTGATCCTGACTTGAATTTGTTTGGGTAAAATATCCATGAAGACAATTTTTACATCATACACTAGATCTGTTTTTAACTTTTGAAGAATTTCTTCATTATTTTTCATCATGATTGTATCAAGTTACACTCCCACCAACTGACTACCAGTTTTCCTTTTTTCCACAACATTTTTATTTTTTAATACTTAAGCAATAACCATACTAACAGATGTGAGGTGATAGATATTTCTCTATAGTTTTGATTTGCATTTTTCTGATAATTAAGGATGTCTGATATTTTTTCACAAACATGGAAGCCATAGGAATGTCTCCTAGAGAAATATCTACTTGGGGTCTGTGAACTTTTTTGAAATTATCTTATCTATTTACTTGTTCATTTGGTATTGAGTTATAGAAATTCTTTCTTTATTTAGGATATTAAACTCATATTAGATGTTTGATTTTCATATAAAATTCTTCATATTTTATCTTCACACTGGTTTCTATTTGCCATGCAAACACTACTTAGTTTAATATTATACCAGTTTTCTATAATTGTTTTTTGTTGCTTCTACTTCTTCAGTTACATGTAAAGGTCCATTTCCAGGAAATTTTTTTCTTATTTTTCCCCCAGGATTTATAGATTCCTAGAATCTATCTATAACTTTTTCATCTGTCTTAGCTGGATTTCTATATGGTGTTTGGATAAGTTTTCATTTCATTCTGCATATGGATATATGATTTTACTCATGACATTTATTGAAGAGACTGTCCTTTTCCTATATTATGTGTTTGGTGATATTCTTTTTTTAAAATTTGTTATATATGACAGCAGAATGCATTACAACTCATATTCATATACAGAGCACAATTTTTCATCTCTGGTTATACTTTGGTGCTGTTTTTGAATAACAGTTGACTACTCTTTGTGTATGAGTTTATTTCTGGGCTTTGCATTTGGTCTCATTGGTAAGAGATGTCTACTTTTATGCAAGTACCATTCTGTTTTGATTGGTACAGCTTTTACTTTGAAACCAGGTAGTTAAATTAATCTAGTCATGTTTTTTTCATTTTTTTTTAGTTTGTTTGAGATTTATTTAGCTCTTCGGGATATTTTATTATTCTGTTCGAATTTTAGGACTCTAAGAAATTTCTATGAAAATGCCATTGGAAGTTTTGATGGGAATTGTATTGAATATGGAGATTGTTTTGTGTAACATAAGCACTATAGCAATAAAAATCCAATTCAATCCATGATCACAGGATACCTTTTCATTTATATTTGTGCCTTCTTCAGTTTTTTGTGCCTTTCTTCAGTTTAAGAGTTTAGTAATCTTAGTGGATCTTGGTTAAATTTTTTCTATGTGTTTCATTCTTTTTAAAGCTCTCTTAAATGAGATGGTTTTCTTAATTTCTTTTTTTTTAAAGATTGTATGTTTTAATAACCCTAATAATTTGCTTGGACAATACTAATGAACTTTTTCTAGTAATTTAATAGTTCTTTCTATTTGTAATAGTCACTGATATTCAAGTTTTGAGACACCTCCAAAAAACCTTGTTTGGGATCATAATCTATGGCATGAATCTCCCAAGTATTTCAAAGGGAAGATTTTAGCAAGTAGATAATCCTTGGCTTGCAAAGGTGTCATAAATGTATATCTAGCTCCAAGGGGCAAAATTACAATAAAAATAGGAAGAAATTCCAAAAATAAGATAGTTCTTGTGGATTGAGTGACATATTTTACTTTACTGGCCTTTGGCATCAAATCATACAGGATGAAAAACAATTTATTTCTCACCCAGGTACATGTCCACTGAGGACTGGCTACATCTCTTTTTCACATTGACTTATCTGGGGACTTAGGCTGACTGAAAAGCATTTAAGTATATTCAATTTTGGAGGAATAAACAAAAGAAAAAATGGCAGATGTGTCCTAGGCCTTAAGGCTTCTATTTTGAAGGAACAAAAATCACTTTCACACACATTTCCCTAAGAAATTTCCCATACAAGCAGAAGACAACAAGCAAGGGTAAATTCCAACTACATTTTAAACTGTTTTCTCTTTATCTATTGTAAAATTTAACTAATATGTATTTGTACTTTCCTCACCAACATAAACTTAATATTGATACAAATAAAACATGCTATACTTGCAAACTTCCTGTCATAAATCCTTTCTAAACATTTTTTTGACAAAATGCTTTAATATTGCTACCTGGAATTATGATTGTATGTCTTTCTTCCTTCCTTCCTTCCTTCCTTCCTTCCTTCCTTCCTTCCTTCCTTCCTTCCTTCCTTTCTTTCTTTCTTTCTTTCTTTTTAAAGCAGGTAACAAGAGTATATGAACATCGCTTTTCCTCCTCTGTCTGTAAGGAGAACACATTATCTGGCAAAACTCTATTCCAGTCCCATTCAGGGGGTTCACATCTAGTCAGACATGCAAAAGATAAAATTTATAAACAGAGGGAGAAACCCAACATGTTAACATTTATTTAATGCTATAAATAAATATACACATTTTTAAAATGAGTATATATATTTATATACATTTATATGTGTATATATAGAGAGAGACAAAGTTGAGAATAAAGAGATAATAAAATAATCTTTCGTTTCTAGGAATCTAATATTCTAAAATTTCCACCCTTATTGTTAAATGACTCAAATAGTAAGATTTAGGATAGAGGAAGGATTTAATCTTGAGTATAGATTTGGAAAACCAGAAAAACTTAAAGTTTTAGAGTATTGCAATTTCTTCTTCAGTATAGTTTAAGTACTGAGAATAAACAGATTTTTTTTGCCCAAGACAGATCAATAACCTCTTGGGCAGGTGAAAATTCTCTGCATTCAGAATCTTTGAGAAAACTGATGCAACTATATGAAGAGATAGCAATGTAGCAGAGATGTAGGAGATGTAGGAAGTATTTATATATAAGTGTTTTCACTTTTTTTGGTGGGGGGAGAAAAGATGGCTAAAACTTTTGCTTTTTTACAAATTATGGAGTTCAGAACTTTGATTAATATATGTCTAATGTGTCTTTCCTTTTTCAATTCAACATAATCTTAGTCTGTTGAAGACATTATTTTGGGTTATTTGTTAAATCATTGTCATTCTTTAGAATGTTAAGCCTACATGTAAATAAACTCAGTCTCTTTTGTTTTTAATTTTTGAATTTCAATGCATTCATGCATTCTTAGCTTTTGAAGTAAATTATTCTGCATTTAGTTTTCATGTCATTATTTTGTTTCTTCTTTAATTCATGTACTGAATATTTTTTAACCATTTTTTTAATTCCCAAAGTGTCTGTATACACACAGACACACAGACACACACACACACGAGAGAGAGAGAGAGAGAGAGAGAGAGAGAGAGAGAGAGAGAGAGAGGCATGCTCTGCTTGGATATTTTATTACTAATTATTATTTTTAACTGTGGTGTTTACCTTTTACCTCCATCAAAGGGACAATTCCACTGGGTGGACCAGTGAGATTGCAACAGGAAAACAGACTCACATATGTACTTTGGGGAAAAGGTGGAACATAGAAATGTAGGTTGACTTCAATACTTGAAAAGATGGAGTAATGTCAGTCAAGGAACATGCAAAAGAAGATTTAAAAATTTATGACCAGATGGTCAGGGGAAAAATATGAACAACTCAACCTGATGTAACTAAGAAGGTGATTCTCAGAAGCACCTTGGGAGACTATAGCATTTGTAGCATTTTCAATAGTTTTGAGACATTCCCAAGACCTTTTTATGCCTAGAGCCATGAAGGGCCTACCCAGATATTGCAGTTCCTGCCATGGTTTCAAACCTTCTGGAGTATAATGAACCCTCTTTCCTGCATAGTTCTACTTAAGATCCTCTCGTGATAAAATTTTTAAATATAAACAGGGAAGATGATTATTCAAAAAAAATAAAAATAAAAAGCATAAACAAAACAAGACAAAAAACAGCTGGAAGTTTCCTCTCTGAAGTGGAGAGGAAGTCTTAGAAGGGTGATAGTCCTAGCAAGTAAACAGTTCAGCATACTGGGCACATGTTAATTGTTCTACTTTATTTCTTTTTTACTTCAGGTTTCAGGAGTTCTATAAATGGTGTGATTTTGTGCCTCATTTGGCTGATATGAGGTTGACAACTCTTACCTAATATATTCTTTTTAAAATATATTTTTATATTTTATTTTGCACTCTTTGATTTCCTTTTCTTGCCTTATTGCTCTGGCTAATATTTTGAGGTCCAAGGCCTTTTCTGTATCTATTGAGATCATAATGTGATTCTTGCCCTTAATTCTCTTTAAGTGGTTGATTACATTTCTTGATTTGCATATGTGAAACACCATTCCATCCCTCTAATGAAATGAACTTGATCAAGGCATATTGTCTTTTTTTTCTTTTGTTTTGCTTTTTAAAGCAGATTGCTAACATTTTGTTAAGGATTTTTGCATATATGTTCATGAGGGATATCACTGTAGATTACCTTTCCTGATGTGTCTTTGCCTGGTTTTGGAATCAGGGTTATACTGGTTTTATAAAATGTATTTGGGAGTGTTTCTTCCCTTTCTATTTCATAAAATAGAGAAAGACTTGTGTTAGTTCTTCTGTAAAAATCTTGTAGGACTCCTCTGAGCATCCATCTGGTACTGGGCTTTTCTTTTTCAGAAGGCATTTAATTGCTGTTTCAATTTTGTTACTTTTAACATTGGTCTGTTTAGGTTTTCTACATTTTCCTGGTTCAATTTGGGGAGTTCATATATATCTAGAAATTTGTCAGTGTATGTCATATTTTCCAGTTTATTGAGGCATAAATTTTCAAAATAACTTCTGGTAATCCTCTGGATTTCAGAAGAGTCTGTGGTGACATATTCAAATTCATTGCTGAATTTGATAATTTGGTTCTTCCCACTCTTTTTTTTTTTTTTTTTTTTTTTTGGTTAGTTTTGCTAAGGGTTGGTCCATCTTATTTATCTATTCAAAAGACCAATTCTTCATTGCATTGATCCTGCATATTCTCTTATTCTCCATTTCATTAATTTTGGCTCTCATATTGATTATTTCCTGTCTTCTACTGGTTTTGGAGTTAGTTTGTTCTTCTTTTTCTGAGGCCTTGAAGTGGACCAAAAGCTTATTTATTTGGCATCTAATTTTTTTAATGTAGACACTTGGTGCTATAGATTTTCATTTATAACTGCTTTGATACTGTCTCAGAGATTTTAATATGTTGTATCTCTGTTCTCATTCATTTCTAAGAATTTCTCGATTTATACTCACATTTCTTCATTGATCCATTCATTTAAGAGTATTTTTCAATCTCTGTTTGTGTGGTTTCTGTTATTTCTCTTACTTTTGATTTTTAGTTTTGTTTTGTTATGATTTGATAGGATATGTGGGGTTATGCCATTTATTTTTTTCAATTTCCCAAGATTTGCATTGTGGCTTAGTATGTCATCAATTTTGCAAAAGGTTGCATATGCAGCTGAGAAGTTAAATTCAGCTGTTTTGGGATGCAATATTCTATAGATGTCTGTTAGGTCCATTTGATTTATAGTGTTATTTAGGTTGTAGATATCTTTATTGATTTTAGATTTTGATCTGTCTTTGGTGATAACTGTGTATTAAAATCACTCAGTATTATTGTGTTAGTATCTACACAGGATTTAATGTCATGGATTTTTTGTTGTTGTTGTTTTATATTGTTGTTCTTATGTTTTGTTGTGTGGTTTTTTTGTTGTTGTTGGTGGTGGTGTTTTTTTTGTTGTTGTTCCCCACATGGGTACCTTGGCCTTTTGGGAATAATGTTTACTGTTTTTATATCTTCTTGTTGGATTGTTTCCTTTACTAGGATGTAGTGGCCTTCTTTGTGTCTTCTGATTAATTTTTGCTTTAAATCTCCGTTGTGGGAATAACTATTCCTGTTGGTTTTCATAGTCTGTGCAAGGAATATTTTTCCCATTCTTTTACTTTCAGTCCTTGCCTATAAAATGAGTCTCTTATAAATAGCATATAGTTAGATCTTGGTCTTTTGATCTGCTCTGCTTGTTTGTTTCTTTAATTGAGGGGTTGGGACCATTAACATTAACCATTAGGATGAATATGCATTTGTGGTTTCTGACATTTTGTTTCTGGCTACATTTTGTCCTGTCTTGATTCTCATTTATTGGCTTATTCTTCTAGAGAACTCATTTTAGCATTTATGCTAAATGTACAGTGACATCTGTAATACTACTTTCCACCTATATATGAATGATGGGGTCAGCATTTAACTGAAATTCTAACCATTAAAAAATAGGAACTACATCAGGAATTAAACAGCAGGTGTCTACTATGTTTTCTAGAATATTAATAATTCCTAACTTGAATGAGGTGGGCATTACATAGTCTAATGATTAGTTTTGGTTTTTGTCTTTTCTATTGTTTGCATTAAAGTATAGCTGAAGATTGTCATTAATTTATGTATGAAGCAAGGTACATTGTCTTATGGTTGGGTTTAGTTTATCAGCAGAGTCTTTTACACGTGAATTATTAGTGTCACTGTACCTTCCTTACACCTCACATAATGAGAGAAAATAAACAATAGTAGCAACTATCACAGACAATAGAAAGCATTAAAGTAAATAGCTAGTTCTTATTATGATATCTTCAAACATTAATTGGCACTAATAAACAGGAAAAGTGGATTCAATAGTTGTCAACAGTAAAAACAATAACCATAAACAAGATATGGCTTTAAAACAAAAACAGGTGTCAAATATGTCATTCAGAGCAGTAATGATTGTATGTGAGCATTAATGGTGCAGGAAGAAGTTTCATAAGCCAAGTAGTTCTGAAAAAAATAGAGTTATTTAGGTGAAAAGGAAATGTGTTAGGATGTTAGAAAAGACTTTACAATTTTAAATATGAACAGAGAAAAATGCAGAAGAAATGTAGCAGGTGATTTTTATATGGAAAGAGGGGATAAAATGAAAGAAGCAAAGTATTTAGAGAGAGGGATAGAGAACAATAGAATTTGTTATCAGGAGAGAGAAAGAGAAACAATAAATAAACAAATGAGAACCAAAATATATAATCCTCAAACCTTGAGCCCTCAAAAGTCAAGGCAAGGAAAAAATAACTACATTTGCAAAATGCTAAAAACTAGAGAAAAAGAAACAAGATAATTAGCACAGCAAGAATTCACAAGAACACATACATACAAAGAGAAAAAATAAAATCAAAAAAAATTACCCATAATGGAGAAAGAAGGAACTGTCTCCACCTAGGTGGTTAATATAATTGACCAGATTTGGTGGAGAGATCACTGTCTATGTCCAACAGTCTTTCTTTCCAATTCTGCTTGAGTTTTGTACTAATGAGCAAAGGGTGAGAGTTGCTAATCCCTTTCTATTTTGTGGTGCTCTCTGAGCTGCCTGTTGCAGTGGACTAAGACTGAAGCCTTTTGATATAAGACTCAGCTTCTCTGCTCACCAATACGAGGTGGGATGGATTAGGATGTACTGTCAGTTGGTGTTTTGTCCGCTCAGACGGGTTCAGTGCACTCCCAGGGTAAGCTGATACAGAGTTCTTTGATGGTGTTTCAGTAGGTGGGGCTTAGTTCAAATCAGGCCTCAGGTTTTTTGTTGTGTTGTGTTTGCTTTGAAAAGACTATACTGATCCACCCCTAGGGCCAGACAGTTGCTCATCTCTGGTGGGGGTCTGGTTCTCAAGAGCTTCCCAAGAATTCCAATTGTTGGGCAGAGAGTTGGGGTGGGGCTGATCCTCTTCTCACTGTGGCCCAGGAACACAGCCTTCCTGGGCTTGGTACCTGCCCACAGACGCCCAGCCTGCTTCAGCTGGTCACATGAGATGCCAGACACAAAGGAGAAGTGAGTTGGGCTCCCCTTCACTCTTCCAACTCAACTACCCTGGGTGCAGTCCATTCCATGCCTTTTTTTTTTTTTTTTTAACTAACTTTCTGCCAGGTCCACCCTAAACCATATAATAGGCTCCTGTTGGGATATTGAGGCAGTGTTTATTCTGATCTATGGCTCCTGCAGCCACCGCTGCAGCACAGTTGCCCCCAAGATGGCTTCAGCCTCAGCTGTGTGCAGTTGAGTGGAGGGCATGCTTTTCAAACACTAGTGCACAGTGCAGCCTAATTTAAGATTGGGTGGCTTTTTTGATCTCAGGTGATAAATACCATGTCTGTCTAGGCCTGTATGGCAAAGGAGTTGGCTCCAATGGTTTATTTCATCTTTATTTATTATATCTAAATTTCCGAGTCCTTAAGCCACTTCAAATATCCTAAATTGAATTTTAGTGAAATCCCACAATCACTGATTTCACTGAAAGTATACACCCGCTGCTTTGGTCCTGAGCCATAATATGGCTTGGAATGCAGCTTTCTCCTATTCCACCATCTTTCATTCTCCACTATGTTCTTTATTCTGCTTTGACTTAAAATTTTGACTCACATAGTATAATAGAACTATCTGAGCTCACTGTCTATTAAATGCCTACTAGAATTATATTATAGATTAATTATTATAATAATAAAATAACTCTGGAGATATTCTCATAATCCTTCCTTAAAATTTTACTTGTGAATCAAGAGTTAAGCAGATTTCAAAATAATTGTACTGTTATTGCTCTTTTAAATGACTATTATGTGCACTAAAGTTTTTTAAATGATGGCTGATGAAATGTTTGAACTATTAAAAGCTTGCAAATCTTATCTGCCTCCCACCAGTGAAATTTAATGACAACTTGTCTGTTGAATTAGCTTGTTCAGTGAACAAATCTGAAATGCAACAATTATGCAAAAGCAATATGATACATACAGTGACATTTTCATAAACAAGTACCTACTGTGATAAAATTTGTCTATTATTATTTTTGATGTTGCAGAGTCAATCAACCTGGAACACTCAATTTTGTAAGGTTAAGTTTTGCATGACTTCCTTTCTCATAATTGTACCAACTTGACTGTGCAGTACTCATGTGGGAACTGCATATGCCTTGAAGCTTATCCTTAATTGTAACTAACATCTTCAAACACACAGACAATGCCTTTACATACTTGTAGTAAATTACTGTAGACATGGAAATCTCTAGGCCCCAGGAGCTAATAGAGTATGCTAAGTAGAACTCTGACTATACAGCTTAAATGATGGGTGCATTTCCCAGCTCTGTGCTACTTTAACAACATTAGATAACATCTTTGAGGATCAATTTTTAAATTCGCAAAGTACCTAGCTACGCTAAGTATAATTTTTCTTTGTTTGTAAAATAGGCTTTATTATTACTTTGTAATTAAATGTAGTAATGTACACCAAATGTGTAGTACCAAGATGACTCTAAATTTTTTCTCACTAACAAAAATTAGGTATGATTGAAATTTATAACAAAGCCTAATTAGTTAAGAGTAATTGAAGTTGGGGAAATTGCTGGAGGAAAACTATTATCGGGAGTTAATGTGTGAAAAAAAAGTACTCAGAACTCTGATATCCTTTGATATCTCTGCTCACTAGTTTTAAACTGCAGACAGATCTGTTGATGGCTTTGTTTCTGATTTATTAATATATATTGTGAAGAATTCAGATTTTGTGATCACTTAAAAATATTATTTTTCTACCAATCCTAAATTTATGCACATGATAAATTAGGCACAAAGGTACAGATCACAGTTTACTACTGTATAGTGTGGACAGAATCTGGCAAGGGGGAGAGTTTCCCACTGTCTAGTATAAAAAATTGGTTCTGTGAGGATGATTAGAGTATCAGAGTGTCATAAATCTCCCATTAGAAATAATTCTTCCTTCATTACTACTAAATACTAATTTTAACACTTACCAAAGGGACCATTTGCTTCAGCATAGAAGATGATACTCCAACTATGAGAGTTATTTGTCAAAGAAGCAGATTATGTAATGCATTTTCTTCTGGCTATCACAGGTAAGTTTTCTCTCCAGAACCAAGAGTCACCTTGCTGTTTTACTTTACAAACATCAGCAGTAGTTCACGTGGACACTGAATTCAGAAATTCATGTGGATAGTGTCACAGATGGATGCTTACCATCCTCACCCTTAAGGAGTCAAATTTGAGTTGAAAGAAACTTCGCTAAAAGAGCCTTATGATGTAGCAAAATGAGAATTTTTTTATTTAAATAATAGCTAAAATTTTATTTTTGATAGAGTACAAAAGTACAAATCCATTTTTATTAAGTGAACCTCTTGATAATCACAAATTTATTGCAATTAAATTCATATACTTAAAAATTCACACATTTCAGGTTTCAAACACAGATTTAATAGCATTCACAAAGTTACAGAATCCAAATTTAACTATTCTTGAAATTTCATATAAATGAAATCACACAATATGTGAACTTTGTATTTGGCTCCCTTCATTTAAAATGTTTTCAAGGTTCATATATGTTATAGCATGTATCAGCCCTCCATTTGTTTTTATGACTAAGTTATATTCATCGTACAGACATTCCATGTTTTGGTATCCTTTTATATTCAATTTATTTATTATCCTTTAATGTTCAATTTGAGTTGTTTAATATTTGGCTAACATACAAAAAAGATACTATGAGTGGCTGGGGTTGTGTCTCAGTGGTAGAGCACTTGCCTAGCATGTGTGAGGCACTTGGATTGATTCTCAGCACCATATATAAATAAATGAAAAAAATAAAGGTCCATCAACAACTAAAAGAAAATTTAAAAAGATATTCACCATCAAAGAAATGCACCATCTTCATTTTATTTTTAGACCACAAATAATAGTTGTATATATTTATGGAATGCCAAGTGACATTTTGATATATACTGTGGAATGATTAAGTCACACTATCATATCCAACACCTCACCTCTTTTTTTCTTTGTTTGTTCACTGTATTTTTTGGTAGGAAGAATATTTAAAATCTACTATGTCAGCCATGTTCAAGTATGCAATAAATTTTTATTAAGTACAGACGTGATTCAGAGCACTAGATCTCCAAAGCTTATTTCTTATATGTAAGAGAAACTTTGTGTCCTCTTACTTACATCTCCACAGTCCCCCAAGCCCCCTTCAACTCCTGGTAGTATACTTCTACTCACTGCTTCTATTTTCAAAAGAATAATTAAAGGTGAAGATTATAAAACACCAAGGTGAAAATATAAGGATGATTAAATTACCAATTAATACATCTTAGAAAATTAGTAGAACTTGAGAAGTTCATAATTAAGTAATTTAATATGTGAAAGGAATAGCTGTTCCTTATGTGTTCATATGAAGTAGACTGATGCATTTTTCTTACTAAATATCATAGAATATTATAAAATAAGAATTAGCAAAAATTTATGATATAGTAATATTTAATATGTTTTTGCCAAGAGAAGGATGATAAAGTAATGTTTAAGTACATGAGATTTGAAATAATAAAATGTATTTTTTTCTAATTATTTGTAGTAGAACATTTCTAGTCATTTACCTCAATTTAAAAAATAAAAATATTATACCTTATAAAATTATTATGATTACTAAATAAAAATGTTTCTTACACAATTCTACAGAGACAATCAATGAAGTATAATATATTATGAATTTAAACATTAATAGATTAATATAACCATCATTAAATACTGCCAAGTATTAGAACAACTAATAATATGTCCACTAATGAAACTATGAGCATCAATATTATTATATAATAAATATTACTATAAAAATAGAATCACTGTATATAAAAGTAACATTACTCCTTTCTATACACTTAATTTCAAATGGATCAGAGAGTTATTATGATTTTATCTTAAATATTCAGAAGAACACATGATACAATATTTATTCTTGTATAGAGAAAACTGAAGAAATGGTGGGTATGGTCATACAAAATATATGCAAAAGTATAAAAATAAAATTTATACACCAAATATAAATAATGAAGCTGAACATGGTAGCACACACCTGTAATATCAGTAACTCAGGAGGATGAAGCTGCAGGATTGTGAATTTGAGACTAGCCTCTGCAACTTAGTGAGGCCCTAAGCAACTTAATGAGACCCTAAATGATGTCCTTTGTAGAAGTTATAGCTTCCTATTTATATAATCTTTAGATATGCTTGTATATGTCTTTTGAGGAAGACTCCCTTTAACCCTTACCAAATAAGCTATTCTGTTCCTATCAGGTCTGAGTAATCTCTGATGCACTGTTTCCCCCCTCCCCAGAAGAAGTTGAAGTGTTTCTAATCAGATAAGAAGGCTTTTTCATGAAAAAGACAGAATGCCATTCTTCTCCATTAGGAACCTTGATTTAGTCTCTGATTACAACCGTAGTGAGTGTGAATTAAAATGAAATAAAACTTTTTAAAAAATCGACAAATATTCTTTGGGGAAAATAACTGTAAAAAGAAAATACAGCTGTAACATATGGGTGAAAATCACCCTAATAAAATCCTCCATTAAGATACATTAACAGGGGGGATACAAGATGGAGGGCTAGAGGGAAGCTGCATTTTGTTTCTCTGTGACCTGGGATTCAAGTAGTGGGAATACTGTTTCTCTGTGAGTGATTTGAGGACCTCTGACAGCTGCTCTTGTGCAGGAATCATGGCTGCTGTGCCACACAGATCTCAGGCCTCAGAGTTAGTGCAGGACTCCTAGCCATGGCTCCCATACAGGACACCTGGCCACTGCCCATGCACAGAACCTCGGGCTGTCACTCCTGTGTAGACCCAAATCTACCAATGTGGGGCACCCCCCCCAGGTCACCTCCATCATGGGACACTACAACTACTTCCATAGTCCTCTACACATGGTATCCTGCACCTGGGAATACTACATAGGGTCTAGAGACAGCTGCCAGCCACACCACTGCATGCCACAGAGCTGAATCTCTAAACAAGCCACTCAGCACCACAGCCTGGCCCTACCCAACTGGACACCCCATCACTAAAAGCAGCCGCCTCCACCTTGGGACACCTTTGCGACCATCTTTAGTTGGGACAACTCTCAGGGGAACATGGAAGGAATGGAGGAATTTTAGATAGGGCAAAGAGGAAGGAGTGGAAGGGATGAGAAGGGAGGGGGCTTGGAGGTGAGAAATTGGTGGAATGATATGTACATCATTACCCCAAGTACATGTATGAAGTCAAGAATGGTGTGACTCTACTTTGTGTACAACAATAGACATGGAAAATTGTGCTCTATATGTGTATTATGAATTTAAATGCATTCCCCTGTCATGCATAACAAATTAGAATAAATAAGTACATTTTTTAAAGAAAGATACAGTAACAGCTGGGTGCAGTGGCCCATGCCTGTAATTGCTTGGGAGGCAGAGACAGGAGGATTATGAGTTCAAAGCTAGCCTCAGCAAAAGCGAGGTGCTAAACAACTCAGTGAGACCCTGTCTCTACAAAAAACAGAAAATACGGCTTGAGATGTACCTTAGTGTCTAGTGCCCTTGAGTTCAATCCCCGCTGGTTCCTGCCTCCCCCCAAAAAGATATAGTAACTCAAAACAATGAGGGAAATACATTTGCCAGAATCCATCATGTTCCTTTGTTATGTGCACCGGTGATCAGACATAGAAGAGCAAGGAAACCAAAGTGCCCTATGGAACTGAGGCATATTTTAGAAGGCTTTTGAAAGACCTCTCCGGGGACTCTCACCAACACTGCTATGAGGGAGGAATTTATAGTAGGCTGAGTGACAATGATGTTATTTGTTTTTCGTTTAGTTGTGACAAAACAGTAAAGTATGTACTATTAACTGATTTAATGCTTCCCATTTGTACCCATAGGTTAGTCTAATATGACTAAATTATATTTCCTGAAAGAAAAGGAGTGAACATACAATTTTGCACACATATTTCATAAGGGAGGAAGAGGAAATAGCTAGATATTATGTCAGACATTATAGATTTAAAATTTGATAAACGCGTAGATGTGCTAACACTTATAGAAATGTAACAAATAGAATTCAGTAGCCATTAGGATTTCATTAAAATAGCTAAATGAAATAAAAGTGATGAAAACATTGGTGAGACTTACAGGTGACACTCAAATTTGGCTTATTGTTTTTGGAGAGTAGTCATGTTCCACATCAAAAGAGTATTCACATTTTATTCATTTTGGAGGGTACAGGATGGCATTCAGAGGCGCTTTATTACGTAGTCACACCACCCCCCGCCTCTTTTTTTTCTTTTTACTTTTTATTTTGAGAAAGGATCTCATTAAATTCCTGAGGGCCTCAGTAACTTGCTGATGATGGTCTTGAACTTGTGATCTTCCTTCCTCCGCCTCCTGAGTCACTGGAATTGTAGGCATGCACCTCCACGCACTGCAATTGCTCATATTTATGTGAAGTCAATATTACTGCATGAATCAGAAATAACTCAGCAAGGATTTCATTAAAAATAAATATACTCAAAGATCCAAATATCAAAAGATAGCATTCTTTAACAATATCCCCAAATCAAATAGAAATATTTGTGTATCCTCTGATTTATAATACTCCAAAATACTAAAGTCCCCAAGGCAAAACAACCAATAGGAAAAAAAAATATGTACAATCTGCTTGTGTAGTGAAACTTACCAATATAGAATGATATCTAAGTTATTTCATAGGTGGTTTTCAAGATGACTTTAGTTAATATTCACAGGATTAATAATAGTACTCTGATACTGAAATTTGAATAACATTCATTTATTTTTATTGTCTTAAGATATGACCTAAACATGAAATTCAGCTACTATACCAGTTACAAGAAAAATACAATGCAGAGCAATGATCACCTCATGATACTTTTGGTGGTGGTCACTTAGGTATACAGCACATGTGATTTGCTAAAATCAACTTCAATCCATGCTGTGAGTTGAGATAATCTGATGTATACCATAAAGGTAATGGTTTTTAAAAGCTCCTGTTACACTCCACTTCTAAAAGTCTTCCTGAAAAATAAAAATAAAGTACTAAGCAAAGACTTTCTTTTAATAAATCAAAACAGACAAGACCTGGACACCTGGAACAGATGCCTCCTGTCTCCTTCTCCTGTGCCTTTGAGGAGAAGAGTTCACTGGTCTGCTAATCTTCACCCAAATACGGAAGACAGGGTGAACAGTTTCTGAGCTAGTATGGATAAGATAATATGTCTGTCTTTTTGATGTTGTGCCATATGCTACTCTGTGATGAGACACTAAACTCAGTACAGGTAACACAATAACTTGATATAAAAGAGGAAGACAGGTAATGGTCAGATAGCATGTCCCTCTAAAGCTGAATTCTTTAACACTTGTCAACATAGTTATGAGAAAATTGACATGTTCATTTATACCACATTAACATCTGTTGGCACAGTCCTGAGGAAAATAAAAATCAGTGTAAGAAACTAGATGATTATATGTGACAATGTAGCAAATATATGTCAGTTTTAGTCATTGTCTTTTAAACCTCTATTTATTTTGTTGTGTTGAAGGAAAGCATCAAACCACACACAGAGGATTGTGTACTTTTGTAGGAACTATGTTTCCCAATTGAGATAAAAATAACCTGTCACCTGAGTTCTCCATTAGGATGACTAAACTAATGGACACAAAGAATATTTTGTCCAAATTATCAGAAAGTGGAGAGATCTATTTTAATTGCTCCATTTCCATTTTCATGGACATTCTGGTAGTAGGTGGTATCAGACAATCTTTGCCCTGTTGTTCTTTTGCATTCTGATCCTAGAGCTAAGGTGGGAGAATGGATGCCTTAGGTTTTAGGGTCTATTCTGTTGTAAAAATGATTTAATTTTTTTCTGTTAGAATTAGTCAAATTATATGCTCATTAAATGTCAAGTTTTAAGTCAATGTCAGTGTTTTTGGCATAGGAAGTAAGATTCTGCGGTTATAATATAGAATCACATGGTTTCAGTTAGTTCATTTGGGTTTCCAAATCTTGGTTGGCACTGTTGATCTTCACCTGAGAAAGCAGATAAATACACATGCATTCACACCCATAACTTAGAGTACACAAGTCCACACTGACATGGGCAGATTATTTTCACAGACTACTGAACAATATTCTAATAACTTATTGTGCTAAAAAAAAAAAGTTTTGCTAACCTCACAGACAGAATTCTTTGTGTGAAAATGGTAATTGTTTATTTGTAATTATTTCCAGACACTGAATTGTGACTTCTAGAATTTGCTTTATCAGGTCAAGTGGGGAACTGTTTGACAGGCAGCAGCAGAAAAAAAAATCCCATGTTTTTCAGGAAGAAACAATGCAAATAAAAATAAGACATGTTTTTTACAAGGAAATTATTAGGAGGAAGATAGAATTCAGTAGAAAAAAATTTGGTGAGATGGGGAGCTGAGTAATTAAATTGATCACAGTTTTCTGAGGCAGAAAGCATCTAACTTTTAGTAAATGAACTAATGTTGCCAAACTCTGATGGATTACATTAACATATAGTGAAACCACTTTTTGTTTTAGAAGCTAATACCCTAGCCCAACGCTTATTTTGAATTTGGTATGCTATGGAATAAAATAGAAGCATCTTATGAAATATATGTGCAAAATTGTATGTTCACTCCTTTTCTTTTAGGAAATATAATTTAGTCATATTAAAAAGCAGTAAATCACAGACTTTTGTTCACAGACACATTGAGTGTTCTTAATGAACATATATTTTTTTAAGTGACAGAAAACCTTTCCCCATTATTCTATTTCTAACCATGTAGTTTTTCATGGACTCCAGAGATCATCTGGCTTACATAACTAAGCATTAGAAAAAAAGAAAAAAATATATATAATCTCTAGAGTTGGGGAAGATTCAATTCAAACCACAAACACAAGAAATGTATGAACTGATTTAATATCAAGTAAATATACCTGTACTGAATCAGGCCACTCTCACCTCTCTTTCCCTCCCTTTCTATCTTTATGTGTGCGTGCACACACACGCACACACACACACACACACACATCACAACAACCTTTAAAACAAAAAATATTATTGTTCCCACTTTATAGATAACAAGACCAAATTTAATGGTGTTAAAAAAATATGAGCAGCATCAAGAAAATAGTCATGCTAATAAAATTGAAATAGCCATTTCAACCTAGATTTTTTCATTCCAGGATATTGTTCTAAAATCACTGATATTTGGAAAGCTCCTTCTTCTCTTCTTATGAAGGCATATTCCATTGATTTTACGAATATTTGCAGGCAAATATTAAGTAATTTGAGATCTACTACCAGTGCATTAGTGTCTTAGCTGAGGAACATTTATGGTGATATTTTCTCATTTCTGTTTTCCAGATTTTTAAAATTTACTTTTATATATGAATTTATACATATGGTTACGTCACACAAAAATTGTCAAACACAACTATAATGCCATTTGATAAATTCTCAATCATGGGAGACATTCTGTGTAAACTACCACATCATAAATTAAATTAGAGAATTTTAAGACAGTTCAATTGTCTCCATATTTATAAACACTTGGATGCCAAAATTTATTTCTGTTTTTCAATGCCATGTAACACTTAGAATCATAACCTATTAAGTGTTCTATTTATCAACAGGTAATGAGTTCCTTTGTGAAATGCACTTAATTAATCTATGTACAATCCATGTTTAGTACAATGTAATATATTGGATATATTCCCTCAAAATTCACACTTTGAAATCTTACCCAAGGTAATGGTGTTAAGAGGTTCATGGAACCTTAGGGAGGTAATCAGAGTTATATGAGGTCATTATGATGAAGCCTTTATAAATGGTATTAATGCCCTTTTAAAATCCCCCAAAGAGCTTGGTTCTTTCTGTTCTTCATCATGTGAGGATACAATGAGAAATCAGCCATGTGCAATGTGGAAGAGGACACTCACCAGAATCCAAATTATTGACGC
Organism: Callospermophilus lateralis; assembly: GCF_048772815.1. Taxonomy (NCBI): domain Eukaryota; kingdom Metazoa; phylum Chordata; class Mammalia; order Rodentia; family Sciuridae; genus Callospermophilus; species Callospermophilus lateralis. The sequence continues at coordinate 6,691,821 of NC_135309.1, read as the reverse complement.
CCTGATCTCTGACTTTCAGCCTCCATAACTGTAAGAAATAAATTTCCATAGTTTATAAGATTGCTTTGATAATGTTTTATAGCAACTCCAATGGACTAAGACACAGTCTCTACCCAAAATGAATAGATGCAATTTTCAAAGTTGCATTGGTTAGATATTTAAGACTTTTCTTGTCTACTCATATTTTTATACTCCATAATAGTGAGGATGATTATTTTTCTGATTCCTAACAAATACTTTGTTAATAATAATGTTAAAAGTAATAATGACTAGAATAATAGCAGTGATATCTACAGCTCACATTTATTAAATTGGCTAGACCCAATATTAATTAAACACTGTATATATTATCACATTTATATTTTCTAATAATCCTTCAAAATGTACTATGTGACTATCTTAACAGTTGAGAATTTCAAGTTCGAATTGCCCAGAATCACATAGCAATTTTCTAGTGGAACTGATTTTTGATTCAGATATCATTCTAGTCATCATTTTTGTATGTGTGTGTATGTGGACTCATTTGTGAAGGATTGGACTTACAATCATTACAACAAAGGGTCCATGATTGCGTTCCATAAAGTTTATCTTTTTTAAAATGCATTAAATTGTGTTTTTCCATGTTTACTTTTTAACTGTAAGAATAAAATGATATCAAGAAATTTTCGTATAGAAGGAAAATGAACATGAAAGTCAAAGACAACTAGTTTATTTTTCATAAAAATTAATCTACATTAGTCTTAAAAATCCATCCCCTAGTGGGCTTGTAACTCTATTGAACATAAGTAGCCACAGTGATAACTTTGTTCTGTAATTGCAATTTTTTTTTGTTTATTTAAACTATGTTCTGTAATTGTAAATATCATTTTTTTAACATTGAAGCCACAGGAAGAATAGAAAGCATAATTAAGTAAATAATGTTGTACAATACAAGAACTTTTACATTAAATAGATAAAACAACAGACAAAAGATCAGCAGATTTATTCAATCTTTCTTTTTAAAAATTTTCTGTAAAGCTTTGTTTGTGTTCCCTCAGAAGCAAACAATTATAAAAGGATTGAGTTCAAATAAATTACTTGGAGGATTATTCCAGGAACACTAACATGGAAGTAAGTATATATAACTCTTTTATAACTAATATATTTGGTGTTGAACATTGGCATGTGGTAAGCCCTGGCTGTCATTTTTGGTGTGACATCAATTTCTTTTGGGGATAGGGAGGGAATGAAATATACTGAATTGAAATTAGACCTCTTTGCTTGTCTGCTACCTCAGCCTGTTGATATTACCTTTTTCCTTTATTCCTGACATTCAGTGTCTTGCCTTCTGTTTATATTTTACATCTAATTCATTTGGCTCTGATTTGTAAGTTAATAACTGAGCTAAAGATAGAATACTGTCAAAAAAGTGATGGGATAAATATTTTTAAGAAGATAATACCAATGTTGACTCATTTTAGTGAGGACAATATCTAGTGAACTAGACATTTGAATTTTTTGTGTACCTTTAGGATAATTAATTCCTTCAGAATGATAGGGGGAAATTAATTACTAGGATTTATAGGTAAAGAGATGACAAGAAGCAATGATACCCTTTCAGAAAGTTTAGCTGCAAAGGAGATAATATAGTACCTAGAAGGTAAATTAAATCAGATAATAGATCCTGGAAATAATTTTAAGTTATACATTGCTTTTTATAAATTAAAAAAATTCTTACTATTTAATATAGTAGTTTTTAATGCCTATGCTTTTAGGGTCATAGTCAAACAATCATTGCACGGATCAATTTAATGGAGGACCTCACATACAATGTTTTCTTGTGGAACTTATATATTGGGCATTATATTTAAATGTTTAATTCAATTCAGCTGATTTTCATGTGATGTGAGATAAGGGTTTAGTTTCATTTTTTCTGCATGTCGGTGTTCAGTTTGCCTAGCATTTATTGAAGAGACTGTCCTTCCCACAATATGTTGACAATAAATGTGTGTATTTACTTCTGGACTCTATTCTGCTTCATAGGTCTGTTTCCATTTGGAATATGTGTCTGTTTTTATGCCAGTATCATGTTGTTTTGATTAATAGAACTCTGTAGTATATTTTGGAATTACACAGTGTGGTGCCTCTGGTTTTCTTCCTTGTACTAAAGATTGTTGGCTGTTTGGCTTTGTTGTGTGTTAGATTGTGTGTGTGTGTGTGTGTGTGTGTGTGTGTGTTTATGTGTATGTATATGTTATTCCATGTGAATTTTATTATTTTTTTCTATTTCTGTGAAAAATACTACCCTATGATCCAGCAATTCCACTTTCAGGTAAATATCTGAGCGAAATGAAATCAGTGTCTGTAAATTATCAGCATTCCATGCTTATTACAGTATTATGTACCATAACCAAAATATGTAATCAATCTAAATGTTATTTAACTGATGAATACAGAAAATCTTTACATATCAGCTATGAAAATATGAACATCTTTGCAAAAATTGGAAAAAAAATCTTTGTGATTTTGGTCTGAACAAAGGTTTCTTGACTGTAACTCCCAAAACATAGGCAATAAATGCAAAAAAAAAAAAGATAAATAAGATTGCTTCAAACTAAAAGAAAAATGTCTGCACCTTAAAAAAAACAATCAATAAAATGACTGGAAAATATTTGGATCTAGAGAAAATATTTGTAAGTCATACAATTGATAAGGGACTAGCATCCAACATATATAAGTAATTCAAACAACTCAATAACAAAAACAACAATAACAAAATACCTAATTAAAAAAGGGGGTAAGGATCTTAATAAATATTTCTACCAAAGAAGGTGCACAAATGGCCAACAGATATATGAAAAAATGCTTAACACCACTGCTCAGTGGAGAAAAGCAAATCAAAACCACAATAAATTTTCCCTTATGCTTTTAAGAATTGCCATAACCAGAATTAAAACATGAATTTTGACAACATGTGTAGAAATGTGAATCTTTTGTATAGTTAATGGGATTATGAATTAGTGAAGCCATTGTGGAAGACAAGTATTGGAAGAAGAGTGGAGGTTTCTCAGAAAACTTTTTTTTTTTTTTTAATGTTAGAACAGTGCATCTCAACTTGTTTTACTAACTTTACCACAAATGGAGTGTGAATTTTTAGTTTGTCTCAGAACTCCATCATTAAAGTGGAGATTAAAACGAGATGAGCCATGCAACACCCCAGAAAGAGTTATTGGCAGAGTAAACAAGATGGTGAGGAGGAGGAAGAGAAGCTAGGTGAAAAATCTGTTACTGAATACATGATTAGAAAAGTGACATCATTTGCTCCACACTTTACTGCATCTGTTTCTCCTAATAAATTACTTCACATAAAGTATAATAAAATATTCAGCAGTCATTTATGACACACAGGGAACAATTTTATAGGTTTTATTTCAGTTTCTTCATTTTTATTCTAATCAAATTTTAACAATTCTACAGTTATATTTCTCTAGTTCGTAAGTATATACATTTTTTCTTCTGTATGTGAAAAAAGACTTTCTTGAATTTGTATTCTTAGAAATAATTTTGAAATATCATGTTTTTCACCATTTCTTCATGTTGGCCTTTATTGGCCATTTAAATGACTGTTGAAATTACTTTTAAATATTGTTTATTGTGTGTGTTTACATACCTGTTGTGTGTGTATGCATGCATGTGGGTGTGAGTGTGTGTGTGTATGTATATGAACATATGTAAATTTTTGTGATAGAAGTTACTTTACTTTCAAGTACATATGTATATATATATATATATATATATATATATATATATGATATATACTTCATATACATGTCATATATATGTATTTCATATATATAATATATATTTGCTTTTCTGAATTATAAGTGAATACATATTTTACTCAAATTAATATTATTTAATTTAAATTATTAATAGTATATTTTTCAATACAAATATCAAAATTTAGGGGCATACATTTTTACATTTTAAAACATGGTATGTATTTATGTTTCACAATTTTTCATGTTCTTTTCTATTTTGTACTTAGACAACTTGATTATTACTTGTTTAATTTTCTCTTTGTTTTTCCTTTATTTTTCAAGCCCTTTAGGGTTCAGGATATTGGCCATTTTGAAAATATTAATTCTATCAATCAACAATCACGTTAGATCTTTCTATATTGTACAATTTTCTTCAATGTTCTATGGTTTTAATTTTAGACATCCTTAGTTAGATTTATTCCTCAGTTTATTCTTTTCTTGAAGTTATTGTTAATGGAGTTGTTTTCATGATTTTTTTCTTCACATGTTCATTACTATAGTATGCAAAATCTATTGATTTTTTTATGTTGATCTGTTATCCAGCTGCCTTATAGAATTTGCTTATAAGATCTAGAAATCTTTTGGTGCAGTAGTTTTTGGTATGGGTATTGAATCATATAAAAACAAGATAATTTGGCTTCTTCTTTTCCTATTTGATTCCCTATTTTCCTTCCCTTGCCTGGTTGCTCTGCTTAGAGTTTCAAGAACTATATTGAATAAAAGTAATTAGAATGGTCATTCTTGTTTTTTTTTATTTTATTTTTTATTTTAGACAAAACAGTTTCAGTTTTTCCCCATTTAGTATGATGTTGGCTCTGGTTTTGTTATAAATAACCTTTCTGGGACTGAGGTAATTCCATTATATCCCTAGTTTCTTCACTGTTTTTAACATGAGTGGGTGCAAAATTCTGTTGAAGGACTTCTCTCCCTCTACTGATATGATAAAGTGATTTTTGTCCTTGATTCTATTTATGTGATTCATGTTTTTATTTACTTGAATATGTTAAAACATCTTTTTAAGCCTGGGATAAAACCAACTTGGGCATGATGAACAATTGTCTTAATATGTTATTGAATATGATTTGCTAATATTTTACTAAGAAATTTTGCAACTAAGTTCATCAGGGATATTGGCCTGTCATTTTCTTTTCTTGATGTATACTTATATGATTTTGGTATGAAGGTGATACCTTTCCATCTTTTATCATTTAATGGAATGATTTGAGGAAAATTGGCATTAGTTCTTCTTCAGTGGTTTGTTAGAAATGAAACTGAAAATCCATTTAGTACTGGGATTTTTGTTATTATTGTTGGAAAGCTTTTTATTACTACCCCTATGTCTTTGCTAGTTATTGGTTTCTTTATATTTTCTATTTTCTTTGATTCAACTTTGTCAGGTCAAGTGTTTATAAATATATTTATTTCTTCTAATTTTTCCAATTTATTAGAACATAATTTTTCAAAATAGTCCCTAAAAGTCCTCTGCATTTTTGTGATGTCTGAGGTAATTTATCCTTTTTCATCTCTAATTTTATTAATTAGGGTCTTAGTTCTCTTTATTTTTCTTAGTTTGTCTAAGGATTTAACAAACTTGTTTATCATTTCAAGAACAAACCCTTCATTTCATTGATCCTCTGCATTTCTTTTCATTCTCACTTCAATTAATATCAGCTCTTATCTTAATTATTTCCTTCCTTCTATAGGTTTTGGAATCGGTTTGATCTTGTTTTTAATGACCTTGAACTGTGAAATTAGGTTGTTTATTTGAGACCTTTCTGATTTTCTCACCTAGGTACTTATAGCTATAAAATTGCCTTTTTGAACTACTTTCATAATGTCCCAGAGGTTCTAGTATATTGTGTCACTATTCTTGTTTAATTCCAATAACTTTCAAATTATGCTTTCCTTGTTTTCTTCTATCACCTATGTATCATTGAAAGATGCATTGTTGTATTATTCAATCAATATGTGAGTTTACATAGTCATTTTTTTGGGGGGGCAGATGTTGATTTCTAATATTATTTCATTATAATCAGCTGAGATAATTTTATTAAGTATTTTATATTTGTTAAGTGTCTTTGTGGCCTAAAATATGGTCTATTTTGGAAAAGGAACCAAGAGTATATAAGAAGAAATTAATTTGTGTATTGTTGGATGAATTATCCTATAGATATCTGTAAAGTCCATTTGATTTACAATATTTTTTAATATCTGAGAATCTTTACTGAGTTTAAGTCTGGATGATCTATCTTTTAGTGAGAGAGGTATGTCAAAATCACCCAGTATTATGGTACTGGGGTTTGTCTGAGTTGTTAACTTGAGAACTATCTGTTTTAGGTAATTAGGTGTACAAATGTTTGGGGCATAAATATTTGCTACTGTTATATCTTCTTTTGTATTGTTTCCTTGACCAGTATGAAGTAACTTTCTTTGTCTTTTCTGATTAACTTAGGATTGACATCTGATTTGTCAAATATGAAAGTAGCTACTCTTCTTTGTTTTGGGGCTCCATTTTAACTTTCAAATTTTAGGTGTATTTGCCAGTAAGGCAAGTCTCTTACAAATCACATATAGTTGATTCTTGGTTTTTAATTCATTCTTCCAATCTGTGTCTTTTTTCTCTAATGCTCTAGTTTATTTATTTACCTATTATTTTATTTTATTTTTATTGATTTAAAAAAAAATAAATGACAGAAGAATGCATTACAATTCTTATTACACATATACAGCACAGTTTTTCATATCTCTGGTTGTGTATAAAGTGTGTTGACATCAATTCATGTCTTCATACATGTACTTTGGATAATGATGTCCATCACATTGAACCATCCTTGAGAACCTCCTGCCCCCTCCTTTTACCTCTCACCCCTCTGCCACATCAATGTTGATAGCAGCACAATTCACAATGGCTAAACTGTGGAGCCAACCTAGATGCCCTTAAGTAGATGAATAGATTAAAAAAATGTGGCATATATACACAGTGGAATTTTACTCAGCAATAAAAGAGAATAAAATTATGGCATTTGCATGTAAATGGATGGCATTGGAGAATATAATGCTAAGTGAAATTAGCCAATCCCCCAAAAAATAAATACTGAATGTTTTCTCTAATATAAGGAGGCTAATTCATAGTGGGGTAGGGAGGGGGAGAATGGGAGGAATAGGCAATCTGTGTCTTTTTATTTGAGAGTTGATATGTTTTACATTCAATGATATCTTGGAGAGATATCTATTATTTCTTGCCATCTTGATTTATTTCTAATATTTAATTTGGTTCTGTTTCTTATTTGTTTAGCTATTCATTAAATGAGATATGTTCTTTTGTGAACTCTAATGTCTGTTTTTATTTTTTCTGTGTCTAGCATTTCTTCAAGTATTTCCTATAGTGCTAGCTTAGTAGTCATGAATTCTTTCAGTTTCTGCTTATCTTGGAAGGTTATTATTTCTCTTTTGATTTGAAGTTATCTTTGCTAGATATAGAGATCTTTGTTCAATTATTTTCTGTCAGAGCTTAAAATACATCACACCAAGTCCTCATGGATTTTAGAATTTTTGCTATGAAATCAGAAATAATTCGGAGTAGCATTGCATCTACATATGACCTGAGATTTTTCTCTTGGGAATTTAAAAATATGTTAAGTATTTTAATTATAATGAGTGTGGAGAAGTTTTGTTTCCTTTAAGCCTATTTGATGTTCTGAATGCCTGCAGCATCTAGATGTTATGCCATTATCAAGGTTTGGAAATATTCTGTTACTTGTTCCTTGAATAGGTTATCCATGTTATTATTCTGCATCTTACAACCTTCTTTGATTTCAATGATTCTTCAATTTGGTCTCCTAATGCCCTAAAATTATTGTCTGTTCTGGTCATGGTTATTTCTTTTCTTTAATACTGTCTCAGTGTTCAAAGCTGGCCACTTATCTTCCAGCTCTGAACATTTTATTTGATTTATTTTGTCTTTCATTCCCAAGGTGTACATTTTTTATTGAATTTGTCATCCATGTCCTTTACTGACTTCCTTAATTCATTTAGTTGTTTTTCTCTCATATCTTGAAACTGAATCTCATTTTTATAATTATTCCTTTGCATTTGTCTTGTATTTCATATACTTCAATATTTTTGAAGTCTGTTGCTGGTGAATTGTGAAATTTAGGAGGTATCATTTGCATAGTTTTTTTTTCATAATTCTCACATTTCTGTGTTGGGTTTTTATGCACTCATTAGGACAGATTTGTCTTCTACTCTTATGAATAGGTCTTATTAGTATATAGCCTTCTTTTGGTAAAGGGTTCTGGATGTTAGGTTGTTGTGAATTTTTTAATATATTTCCAAGCGTATTTTATAGTGTTATTTTCCTGATAGCTATTTGGTGATGGTTAATATATTTGAAACAGTGTATGTTTTGCCAAGCCCTAGGATTTCTCATTTTTTGTAGGTCTCAAAAGAGTCGGGTCATTCTTGTAGAATTGGCAATTGTGTTTTATACAGAAAGGTATGTGGAATATAGCATCTGTGATTGCTCTTGTTCACTTAACAACTTCATATATTCTAAAGGGACATGGGAGTGATTATAAATAGAGATCATCATAGATGTGGTATCCACAGCCTTTGTGTTAATTGTCTCTGTTTTTGCTGCTAAGAGTGAATGTTCTTGATTGTGACCCAAGGGTCCCTCTCTATTCATTCCTGCTTGAGGGTTGGTCATTAGTTTGGGATTTTTGTCTCTTTTTTTGTATTAAATTAGCACTGATGTTGAACATAGTTAATTTATGGGACAAGGTGTGCTGTGTTTTGACTGTGTTTAGCTCAGCAGCAGAGTCTCTGCCCTGTGATCTGGTGGTGTCTCAATAGATTCCCAGGAACTCACAGAAAAAGGGAAAACAAACAACATAGGCAAACAATATAAGTCTAAAAATAAATATCTTGTTCTTACTATGACATCTATTTCTCAAAAACAGGAATAACGTTTGCCAGAAGCAATTGCCATGCGGAAACAATAAATAGCCATGAACTATATCTGGCATTAAAGCAAACAGCAGATGTTAACTGTGCCATCCACAGCACAAATAACTGCAAGCACATGAGTGGTGGCGGCAGTAGTTCTAAAAGGTAATGATAATGTGGTTCATTAAGAAAATAGGAAAAGTGATAGGAAGACAATGAAAGTTTAAATGTTCAAAATGTGAGCAAAGAGAAAGCAGAAGAGATTTAGCAAATGATGAAGATAAAGGAGGAGAAAACAAATAAAAGAAAGTAAATAAAGGGAGAGAGAGAAAAAGAAAATTTATTTGAGGGAAAAAGGGAGATAAGTAAAACAAACACACACACACAAAAAAAAAACAAAATAAGCAAACAAAATATTCTAACCCTTAAAAGATAAGACAAATAAAACCAAAGATCATTAAAAAATGCGAAAACTGAGAAAAAAATCTAAAAAAACAAAAATAAATAAATAAAGAAAAAAGATTCTTAATGAAAAATGAATGAATAATGTGCACTGCAGTGTTCAAACCTTTCAACAATTATGGATGGTCAGTGCCTATGTCCACTGTCCTTCTTTCCATTTTTTTCTTGGGCTATATACTGGGGTTAGAATGTGTGCATGCAACAAGATCTAGAAGTGGTTAACCCCTTCCCCTTTTTGTGTTTTTCCTCAAGCTGTCAGCTGCAGTAGACTAAAGCTGAAGCTGGTTAAAATAGTTTTCAACGTCCCTTCTCACCCTGGAAAGGTAGGATGGGATCTGACATTTAGAATCTTGTCCAGACACACCAGATCATTGCAGTCCCAGAGAGAACCAGTTATAGAGTTCTAAGTGAGGAGGTCTGGCTGATGGAGCTTGGTCTAATCAGGCCTTAGGAACTTTGTTAGGAGAGAGATTAGAACAACACACCCCTAGGGCTTGGCAGATGCCTGTATCTACAGGTATTCTGGATCTCAGGAGCCCCCCAAGAATTCCACTTTCTGGGCAGGGAAGCCAGTTCTCCACAGGTATCAAACACTCTGCTGCCAAGTACATGGCCTTCCCAGGCTTAGTCTCTCAGTGTGAATCACCTGCCTGTTCAGTTTGCCAACTTTCTTTAGCTGGTCACTTGAGCCACCAAACTCAAAGAGAAAGAAGTTACAATCCCTTCTCTCTGAGCTGAACCCCCAAGTACAATTTTCTCTGAGCCTATTGCACTTAAGTTCTGTTTTGTACACTCTAGGCCACACAGTAGGTGCTCAATGGAACTCTGTGGCAATATGTGCTGTGATCTCCCAGGTTCCTGCAGAAGCAAGCTGCAGTAAAGCTTTCTCCAGTTGGCTTCCATCTCAACTCTCCACTTCCAGTTGAAAAATACATCACTTTTCAAACACCAATTCACATTGCAGCCTCTGGACCAGATGAGTTCATGCTGCTTGTGTGTTCTATGGGATTTTCTATGCCAAATTTGTCCATTGTGTTTCTCTGCTTGTGTTAGCCACTTCCCTCTGTAGTAAACCACTGCCATAGCAGGCTTAGCTCCTCTCTACTCTCTCCTGTTCTTTGTTCAATGCACCCAAATTTCTGAGTCTTTATGAGACTCTACCTATCCAATAGTGAATCTCAGTAAATTGCCTCTTTTATTCACCTTGCTGAGGAGCAGTATTCTCACCACTTGAATTTTGAGTCACGGAACAACTGGAAATGGAGCCTCTCTCTAATCCACCATCTTGAATCTCCCTAACTTTTAATTACTGTTTACTAACTGCTACCAGGAGGATGATTTCTTAACTGTGTCTATAATACACATGAAACAGTGTGTATCATTCTTAAAGTCTTTATTATTTTAATTTCCCACTCTTTGCCACTGTTACTTAACGTTAATTTTTAAATTTCTACTTTCTAAGAACATTTCAAATTGGTTCATTTTTGTTTTAATGTCATTGTCTTATTCATAAATACAATGAAAAGTACAAGTGTCCTGAGTCAGAATCAGCCCACTTTCTCCATCATCTTGATTATTTGTCTCTAGGATAAATTTTGCGGTTGTGAAAATTCATATAACATTTTCTGCCAGGATCTGAGTGACTGTGAACATGGCTCTTGGGCTCATCCTATTACACCTCCCACACAGTGTCTCATGCACCAAAAGCCCACGGGGACCTTTTTCTCTTGAGGTGTGTTTCATTAGTTGCCACTTTTTCAAGTTTTGTTGTTGTTGTTGTTGTCCCTTTTGTCCTTCTTGCCTTCCTTGCGTGAAACAGCAAAATTGCCAGCAAAAACTCATTTTTATTCTTTTCTTTCTGCTGCCATCTTTTATATTTTCCTCTCACCAATCCACATTAAACCTATAACTTTTGTCTTAGTAGCTTCCTTTGTCTATTTATCACTAATATTTTCAACTGATTTTATTGGACCAATAGTGAGCAATATTTTTTCTGAGTAAATTTTAGATTTTATTAAGGAAGCCAATGTCCTCATTGACATATAAATTACAGGAGGCATTTGGTAAGACTAAACACTACCTAGTGTGTGTTATACAATATCATGCTATTATGGCATATCTGTATATGCCAGGTCATGGTGTCAAGAATATTTTTCCAAAATAGAAGAGAGATCAGTAAAGCAGAGGAAGGGGATTTAGGGAATAGGAAGAGGGACAGGAAATGTCATAAACCATGGAATGAAACAGATAAAGTGATCCTATGTATAAATATGAATATGATATAGTGAATTTCACCTTTATGTATATTTATAATGCCAATTATAATTTTAAAAACTAAATAAATAGAAGAAAGACCAATAATCCAGAGGAGAGGAAACAGGAAAAGGGAGGAAGGGAGGAGAAGAAGAATTACTCTGGAATATAGCACACTATATTCCATGTTTGTGGAATTATTTCAAAATGAACCCTGATATTATGTGTAACTCTAATTTACTTATTAGAAAAGAATATTTCTCCAGTGAACTATGCATTTTTCAATGCAGAGATATACTGTTATTCATATGCAAAATGTGTTTAATGAATGAAATGTGAATGAGTACAAACAACAAAATAAGATCTGGGGTTATATTTTTTAAATAACCCACTATAAAGCAATAGATTAATAAGCACTTGCCATTTTATCATCAATGCCACTTCTCTTTCAGGAGTTTTAGCCAACCCTGGAAAAACTTTAGATTATTTCACTATAATTTCATGGAATCATATGATATGACTTTATTTATTTCAGGTAATTATATAATTCTACATACAAAATAAATATAGGGGCAAATCAATAATCTGCTAAACTAAGGGAACACCAACTTCAAACTCAATATTTATTTGAGATAAACTTCTGTGGGTTTTCATCATTATTGTGTTTATTCTTCATAGGCATAATTAATTACTTTGAATTTTCTTTAGTTGATTAAAAGTTAAACATATAAGTTAAATATTTTAAAAAATTAAACCCCTATAAATTATCATATTAATTTGAGTTTTTTTAATTAATTGAGTTTCTTGTTAAAGGAGGAAAAAACAACAACAAAACCCAACATTTTCTTGATAGATAAGGCCTATTCATGTGGGAAGAAATGTCCACTGAAAGTAAGAAACTAAAAGCATTTCATTTTAAAGGAAAGTTTGATGATCATAGCTTCAGTGAAAGCAGAGCCAATTTTTCCTGTAGAACTGTAACATCAGAGAACAAATCAGGCCTTCCCTGGATACAGATGCGGGCTACCTGAGAGCCCCAGGCATACCCGCCTTCCTCCTTCAGGGCTTGGTCCTCACAGTGGCTCCGCTATTTTTTATTATTTTTCTGGTCAGGCTTCTTTGCTATCAATCCACTCTAGTTCAAATTTCCCAGGAGACAATGTGGTTGATTGTATTATCATCCTAAATATTTACTGTCACAACCTGCCACATCCCTTCTCTGGGCCTCTCTGTGGGAGAATTGCACATTCTCGTTCTTTGATTGTACCTAAGCTATGTCGCCTGTGTGTCCAACGCAATATGAATAGAAATGCTGTGTGTCACATCCAAGCAGCTGTTGTTTTAAGCCAGAATGTTGTTCAATGTGTTCTTTTCCCTTCTGCCAAAAGGCTGGCAGAGTTCAAATAGAAGCTTTTTGTTATGGTTTGGATATGAGGTGTCCCCAAGAGCTCCCATAGATGCAGGAGTATTCAGAGGTAAAACAATTGGATTATGAGAGCTGTAACAAAATCAGTTCTTCCTAGTTCGAATGGACTGACTGGTGGATAAAAATAGGAAGGTCTTGAGTGGCTGGAAGAGGTAAGTCACTAAGGACATGCCCTGGAACAAGTATCTTCCCTGTGACCCTTTCCTCTTTGCTTGGCTCTCTGCCTCACCTTGGGCCCAGAGCAATAGAATTGACTGTGTACAGACTTCATCCTCAGAAACCATAAGCCCCAAATAAGCTTTTGCTCCTCTAAGTTATTCTTGTTGGATATTATTTGTCAACAGTGATGCATAAGCAAACTAAAACAGCTTTTCTCTCCATCTATCTCTGGAACTCAAACTTATGAAGCAAATATACAGTCAACCAAAATGGATATGTACCATGTGCAAGAAATTCTTTATTATTATTTTATGCTACTGAGATTATGAGGTGCTAGATGGCCAAAAAAAAATAATGGATGAAGTTGGAGAATATCATGCTAAGTGAAATAAGCCAAAAAAAACAAAGCTTAAATGTTTTTTCTGATATGTGGATGCTGATTCATAATGGGGTGGGGGAGAATGGAGGAACTCTGGATTGGACAGAGGTTTGTGAGGTGATAGGACAGGATATGAGGGTGGTAAAAGTGGTGTAATGAGATGGACATTATTACCCTATATACATGTATGATTGCACATAAGATGTGACTCTGCATTGTGTACAACCAGAGAGATGAAAAATTGCATCCCATTTATGTACAATGAGTCAAAATGTGTTCTGCTGTCATGTATAATAATTAGAACAAATAATCTTTAACAAAAAGAACTATGTGAAAGATCAAAAAATAAAGAATAAGGATAAAAAAAATCTTGTGATTAGGTGTCTAGTATCTCACATGAGGAATTTATCTTGGATAGAGGCATTGTACTACACCAATATAGGAGTTGATGGTCAGCCCATATTAGCTATTTTTTAGTCACACAACTAACCCTATTTACTCAACTATGGTCAGAAGAAAAAGTTTGGGTTGCAACAAACATGGTGATCTGGTCATATCCCAAAGTAGATTATAGATACAACATGCATTCTTTAAAAAAGGGAATTTTTAAAAATATCTTTATGTAGTGCTGAGGCTCGAACCGAGTGCCTCATGCATGTGAGGCAAGTGCTCTCACTCTGAGCTACAATCCCAGCCCCCAAAAATGGAAATTTTAAATGGGAAGCCAACTTGCCTATTCATTATAGGTCCAACAATATATGCAAGGTTTTGATGATGCTGATATATATTTGGGAGAAAAGAGAATCTCTATAGTAGAATAAGGAGATATAGTTGGAAAAAGAATTCTCAATTTTAGAAAATAAATCCCCTTGTAATTCAAAATATATAGACTAAATGTCATTGTGACATAATTTTAAGATTCATGAAAAGAATTTTAATCTAAGGAGATTATATTGATAATGAAATCTTTTTTCTTCTTTTTTGTGAAGTAAAATGTCATTGGAAATAGGTTCAATATGACCTTTACTCAAAGATGCAGCTATTATGCCACGCTAAAAAATACAAGAAACGAAGTGCCAGATAAACCTGTAGAAAAGTAAAATTGCTTATCATTCCTTGAAATTATCCTGACACTTGCTTTCAGAATTTTATTCATTCAGCCATGTGTTTGGCTCATTCCTCCATTTGAACAGAGAAAATTCATTGAGTGTTTCTTATACAACCAAAATAATGCTAACAATTTGAAAGTCATCCATGGAAAGCAGATAAATTGTTATTCAAGTCTTTCTAAATATAATTGTCATCTAACTAATAAACATTATCTTCAGCATACCTTTAACTCCTTGTGTGGGTTCCAATCAGTCATTTTATCCTGAGAATTTCAGACAAATTCATGCCCAAAACAAACAAACAAACAAACCAAAAAAAAAAAAAAAACAGAGTAACATTTGAGACTAATTAAAGATACACAAGAATAAAATCTATATGTACAGAAAGTTCCTCATAATGTAAAAACAATAGCACTTGTTTACTTTCAGGTCTAAGAGAAATCCATTGAAAATGAATCCTAAGAAATTGGCTGTTTTATAATATGAAGGATTAATTTGTTACTAGCATCTTTATTTCATGCATTTAATGGATTTATCTTAAGTGGAAAATTTTCTCTCAAAGCATCTGGGAAATAACTTTCTTTTGTTGTTAGCAAACATTTTATTATATTAAATACTGTGTAATAACAAAGAATATTAAGATGATAATAATAATAATCATAATATTAATGACATCTGAGTATTACAGGTTTACTCAACATGAAAAAGAAGTTATAATTTGTGACCCAAAGGTCATTTTTTAAAGTGAAATACAATATAGTTTTTCATATAATTTTTTAAACTTTTAAGATTTTAATTGGCACATAATAGTTGTACTTTTTAGAGCATAGTGTGATAAACCAATACATATATAAATTTGTAATGATTAAAATAGGACAATTAACATTTCCATTAGCTTAAATGTATATCAATTATTTGTCCTGAGAACATTAACATTCTCTCTTCTAGCTGTTTGAAATATATAAGAAGTGGTTATAAATTATGTATACCTTATTGGGTTACGGAATACTAGAATTCATTCCGCCTTTCTGAGTCTGATGGTACCTGCTCTCCAAACTCTCTTTCCCCTCTTCCCCTTCTAATTTCTGATGATCACTATTCTACTCTCTACTTTTTTGAGATTAACTTTTTATATAATAGCCTGTGACATGTATTAAAAGGAAAATAAAGGTAACTCATAAAGATAGTTTAGAGAAGAGAAAAATCACACCTCAGAGTTCGATTAAGAAGCATTTTCCAGAAAGGTAGTATTTTTGAAAAGAACAATTTCAATAGTCAAATCAAATTGTTGATTGATTACTGAAGTGCAAAACAGGTAGGTATTTGACACAAGTGGGAAAAAATGTGAAAGACTCTCTTGATGTACAGCATAGCTCTCTGTAGAGGGTGAAGTAAAGTTTAGTTGACAGGAATTTGATCCAAGAACTCCTTAAACGCTGTTTAAGAATTTGGAGCTTATTCCATAGCAAATGGGGTGACTGTCAGATTTTCAGAAAATGTGGGAAATAAACATAGGTTTTTCATCAGAAGATTAATCTCAGAGTAGAGGAGATAATACTTTACAAACAGAAGATGGTGACAATAGGAAAAATAGAAATGAAATTAATTGAACTCTAAGAATTTAAAAGAGATGATAGATTAAATTTTTTTCAAAAAACTATTAATTCTAGAGAGTAAGGGAGTTAACACAATAGTGAAGGGCAAAAGAAAGTCTGGGGAGGTCAGAGGTTCTAGTCAGAAAAAGGAAACTCAAAATTCTTTCAAATAGAGAGTTTTAAGAAATGAGGAATTTGATGGGTGACCATACCTGAATCAGAATCAAAATTAATCTGGACTTATTAGGAAAATTATGCTTATTCTAAGCTTATTTTTCATTCATCAGATTTTCCCCTCAATAATAAAATGAGGCTAAATATATGGAACTAAAAGATAAAAGCTCAGCATTTTGATAAAATAAACTACATGAGGAAATTACAAGCATGACAAATATGATAAAATTGATAATATATCAGATTCCACATTATACAGTATCACTTACCTACATTTGGCCAGTATGTGCATATTCTATTACATTGTCTTCTTCTCCAAACTCTTAACTCTTACTGTAAAGGAACAACTTCTTCTAACTCTCCAGCAATAGAATACAATAAACTGTGTGTGTGTGTGTGTGTGTGTGTGTGTGTGTGTGTGTGTGTTTATGATATTGGGAATAAACCAACCCAGGACTTCAAAGATGCTAAGCAAGCACTGTACCACTAAGCCACACACCCAGAATTACAAATAAACTTGGGGTCAAGTTGTATAAATGGTAAAAGTCTATTATTGTTCCTAAGGAGTGATAACATCAAAACTATTTTATTAGTTCCAATTTAATTTTTAGACCCACTTGGTTGAGTGTAAATAATGTATTGTACAATAAACACAAAATGTTGGGTTATCTCTTTATCAATGTGTGATATTTTTCTGAGGGAATACTCTGTATTATTAACCCTGTATTATTAAATACATCATCTCTAAATAGTCCTTTTCCTTGCAGAAACTTTCAGAAATGAACATCACAAAATAAAATTTTGATGATCATGATGAAATAGTAAAAAGGCTTAAAAATATATAGTATCTGAAAGAGAGTGGACTTTTAAAAACAATTAAGATAAAATAATCAGGAAAAACAGATGTTGAATGTAAGAAAAGTCGTAATTATAAGGCTCTGTAAAATGCTGTCTAATAACTTTGAATATATATAATAATCATAGTCAAAGACTCATTAAATAAATCCAGATTGTCTTTATATTGAGAGGCAAGAATTGCTTTTGAATAGTTTCAAGTTTCAAAGTTGAATATATTAGGCAAACATTCTCTCACTCTTTTTGTTAATTTATTTTTACCCTAATGAAACACAACACCCTTTTTGAGCTGATATTGGTATGGAAAATAATAATTTATCTGTTAATCTATCTAAGCAGAATAGAAAACATTAGAGTCCAATATATGTATTTTAAGACATTGGTATTTAAATGGGCCATTTATTTATTTATTTATTTATTTATTTATTTATTTATTTATTTATAGTACTTCAAAGTTAGAGGCAAAAATACATAGAGAGAAGATATATTCATTTGTTTGCCTTTAACTATGAGATATTTTTTAATATAGGTTTGGGAAAAAAATGGCCACATTATTTTAAAGAGATTCAAAAGAAGGACAAGAATCAGATATAATATTCTGGATATTGCTTTATTCCTCAAGATTCTCTGTTTCACCTTGTTTATCATGCCAGATTCAACTCAGTTGTATTTTTTTCAAGTATGTGAAATGACTATTATCAGGAGCTAAAGTCACTGGCTATCATATTTTTATACAAGACAAAGAAAAGGGATGTCTCTGATAGCCATATGATTAAAGTTAATTAACTTAACACTAGGGCCAGGGCAGTATAGGATATGTAATTACTTTTAACTAGTACCATTTATTTTGGGAATATTTTTGACTATGTCCTGTTTCTATGTGAATTAAAGATGAGCATAGTTGATTGACCAGAACCCACTTCTATTAAGAAAGATGAACTTGCAATTCTCTAATTTACAATGTCTCTATGAGGAAGGAGAATCTTGCAGAACAAAATTAGATTTCTTTTACAATGACGAAGAAACTAAATGGCAGGCAAGCATCTAATAATATCTACGTCAAAGTATATTTCATATATTTATATGTATTAAACAAACACTGAATAAAGTAACTCAGGTGAAAATAAACAGAATTCATGAAATTTGCTAGTAATTATACATTGTAAAGGATACTTTTATTGTTCATTCAATACATACATTTTCACTGCTTAATGTACATTGGTTACCCATGGGAATTGGAAATATAAAGATAAATAAAATCACTTATTAGCACATATGGTCTAGAGGGAGATAGAAAATATGCATAATGGAGTAAAAGAATATATATTACCCCAATTCTTGGCCCAAACCATCTTTGGTAAATTCACTCTGACAGGAAGAGTCAGAGAGTAGTACATACATTATTTTGTGACTTTCTTCCACCTGTCCATCTTTAGTAGAACCAAGGGTGAATATTAACCTGGATAAAACTACCCATATACAATATGTCCTTATATAGACTAAGGAGTCTAATTAAGGACACTGCCCAATAAATTGGATTTAAAATGAAATATTCTTGTGCTTATAAACTCTTCTCTTTTCTTAAATACTCAATCATGTTGATTGTAAAGAAAAATAAGTTTATGTGCAATTAGAAAATGAAGAAAGGAGGTTGTTAAGATGAACCACAAAGAAGACTAAGTTATATCAGATAATAGTTTATATCTGTCTTAACTATATTTCTCCTAACCTTTTGACTCATTACCATTCTTGTTAAAATCATTTTAATAAATTAAAAATTTTACTTAAGCTCTCTTGAGTCTTGTTTTTGTAACTTAGGATGAATTGGTTCTCAAATACAAGTCACATGCTAAAAAGTATGATTGTATTGGTGATACAATACGGCATTTCACATAGATGATGAGATATCGAGTATGAACATTTATTTATGCTATCCATCAGGGGCAATCATTCTTCAGCCATTTCCAATCCAGGAGTGTTCATCTGTTAATGAATCATACAGGCCACACAGAAAGATGACTACTCTAAGTCATTCAATTCTGTGTACCTTACAACCTCGATGAAATATAAAGGAAGCTGGGAATGTAAATCAGTGGTAGACTGCTTGCCTAGCAAGCATGAGGCTGTAGGTTCAATCCCCAGTATGGCAAAACAAGAAAAACAAAACAAAATTAATAAACTCTAAAGAAATATGATAGAATTAAAAAAATACATGTGGCTCTAATGCTTGGGATTTAAAGTGGACCTATATTTAAATATCAAGCATATTTTCTCAAATTCTAATACCGGTGAAAGTAGTTATTAACACTGGTAAATACATATTATTAGTTCCTATTCTCTATCCACACAGTTGGATTTCACTTCCTTGTGCTTTTCAGGAAGTTAGATATACCAAAGAGACCCAGCCAAGAACAAGTGATTAACAGACTTCCAGGCTTAGCATTCAACCAACTTTGTCATGGACAGCAAGAACTCCCAGTGGTGGCTCCTCTCTTGACATGTATTTTCAAGAAAAGAGAGTGAGCTGAACTGACAGGTAAGTGGAACAAGTCATATTAGGTAACTGAGTCTTTCATTTGAATATGAAAACTTAGGGGTATTTTTAATAGAAGTAAATCCTCAGATTGCACTACATATTTTCATAGTTTGAAAAGACCATTTTCATCTCCAGATGATAATTTGCAGCATAGATGTACAGACTTGCTAGTTTGTACCTGTATAATGTTTTAAAATCAGTTTCTGGAAACTTTCAGCCCAAATAACTATTAGTATTTTGAAAAAGATTGACCTCTACAATTGATTTTTGTGTAAGTGTATTTCACACTTGAGAAGGTATTCCTCTAAGAAAGAAAGAGCACAGTGTAAAGAACAGTCTTCTTATCTATGTAGCAAGCAGGAAAACAAAACCACAGTGGGAAAATTGAATAAGGCTAGATATACTAAGAAATATCCATCTACCATCTGGGCTGTCTAGTTGATACTTTCAGCCACCTTCTGAACAAAAAAGAAGAGGGAGAAATTCATACGACTACGTAGTCATTGTTTTGTTTCATACTATCTGCACTGATACACTTAAGGTTTCCAGCCCAAAGTGATTTGGTGTGCTATTAATTATAAGAGAAATGGAACAAGTCATATTAAATTTGCAGTGAAAATATGCTTCAAATGTGGTCCAAAAATAAAAATTGGTATAAATAAAAAATAAACTGATCATTGGCTTCTACTAGTAGTAGTAACTTGTTAAAAACTAGCATAACTTCACATTTACTCATTTTTCAAGCATTCTCATTCCCTCCTGTCTTTCGTGTTCTGTGAAGCCAAAACCATCCTACTATATGACTTTTTTAGTATGCTGCAATATGATTCGCTTGCCCTGCCACCTCTCCCTGTTTACCACCCCATAACCTGTGATTGGAACAGACAACCAGTCAAGAAGGAGAATATTGAAAAGGTCAAAGTAGTAATATCTCCTG
The DNA here is from genome assembly GCF_048772815.1 of Callospermophilus lateralis. Lineage (NCBI taxonomy): Eukaryota > Metazoa > Chordata > Mammalia > Rodentia > Sciuridae > Callospermophilus > Callospermophilus lateralis. Next base: position 6,671,189 of record NC_135309.1, on the reverse strand, counting down.
TACAACTTTTCCCGACAAGACAGAATATTTCCATTTTGATATGTGCTTCAGATGACAAAGTGGCAAAAGAAAAAAGTGGGTGAGAATGTACTCAGCTTACAAAAGCAAAACATAAGGGCAGAGAGGCCCAAGAAGGCAGTATAATTAGTAGTAATCCCTGTTTATTATATTGGGTGATTAAAAACCATGCATTCTTATTCATGTGCCAAAAGCAACTTAGGAACTAGAGTAGAGGAAAAGACACAACAACTGCTTCAAATTCCTCATTTTCTATGGGGCTATGCATGTTTTCATTGTTTAATAGATCAATAAAATACTTTTATTCTCCAATTCAACTAAAAAATGAATAGTACAGATTTGAGCTGCCCGTTAATACATGCATTTTAGAGTACGGAATCACTAACAGTTAATACATCTTTAACTACACAAAATTTTATGATAAGAATTTACAATGTTGTGGTTTTGCTTTATAAGTGGTAGTAACATGCTTTCTGTGAACATTTTTAAAACATATTTAATTTGTATAAGTGCATTTTATACTTTCAAGCCACAGAAACTCAATTTAAGCTAATTCCGTCTAGCATTTTATGGAAGTAGTAGAACATTTATCCTCTTAATATTAAAATACCAAATACTAAACCCTAAAATTAGTATTTTTCTAGTGTCTAATATGTTCTCATTACTCCTGATTATTTTGTAAAGATGTGAAGATAGCTAAGCTGGCTCAGATCTAAGATTTAAGTAAAGCTCAGGGAATTGAAATTGAGGTACAAACAGATGAAAAGTAGGAATAAGAAAATTTAAGATAATGTCTCATCAGTACATCAATCTTTGTTTTTTGAAGGCTATGAATTTTAAGTTAGAACATGAGGAACAACAACAACAAAAATAGATTCTATTAACAAAGGAATCATAAAAAATACATGAGGAATTTTAAATTTGAATAGAGAGGAAATAAAAGAGTTGGAACCAGAAGAAATGGTAATCACTGGGGGTTATGGTTGAAAAGCTATTTCAATTAAGAATACTGATTTACAAATGGACAGTTTTTGGAAAGTGATGTATTCATATTTTTCAAATTGTCAAGAAAACAAATCTCTTTATTAAATATAAGGCTACAATGAGAAGTCCAACTTGGTGATACATCAATAATGCAACAAAAGCAAAATTGCTGTGGATATAAAATACTTGTTATATGTCTATTGTTATATGTATATAAATGTTGTAGATCAGGCTAGAAGAGAAGGTAAGTGAATTACTTATACATTTTAAAATGATATTTTTTTTAAAAAATCTCCAAATAAACTTATAGAATACACAGTAAAAGAATTGAAATAGAGACACAGTAACAAACAGAAAGGAGTTCACCTGTATAACCAATCAATACTGGATGAATGATGAATATCCCAATAGGAAAAAAAATTTAAAAAGAAAAGGAAAGAGAGAATAATCTGAACAAAAAATGTATGAAAGCATGAGAAGGAAAATATTTTAGACATCAGGAAAGAGAGTATCAACCATAAAAAAAGAGAGAGAGAGAACATTTAGAAACAAATCTGGAATCTGAAAAAGTGTTGAACGTTCAAGCAAATTGATGTAAAAAATACCATTATGTGGAACATTTTGGAAAGCGTTAAAATCAGGGAAAATATTCATAGAATAGAATCAAAATCAAATATATTTCAGCTAAGATTTTTGAACATTCCCAAAATGCAATTCCAAGTGAAACTGTTGTAGTTTACAAGGGCATTGAAGGAATATTGTCAATAAATACAGGAATAATAAATAATATATTATATTACATATTATGTATTATATTAATATTGTTAATAAATACAGAAATGTACTGTTCATTAAATTTGAGAATGTTCTCCAAGTTATCAATAAGTTGTTTAACTAACCTCAAAAAAGTTAGTTAAAGGCCTTGGTGAAAAAAAATTTATAATTAAAAAAATGATGCTACAGATATAAATCAAGTATAATTATTCAATGAAATTAATATATTTTTGCATAGGGATCTCCTACTACTAGAGTGCAAAGATTTTACTAGAGGGATAAATTTTGCTCTGTTTTATTCCTAAAGTTTTAACAGAGTATCCCCACCAAAATATTTTGTAGATTCTTAAGTGCATTCATAATTAGAAGATAATATAACAATAAATCCTAATATTATGTCTAAATAATTCTTACATTGTTCTGAAAAACTCATTGAAACAATGAATACCATAAATACAAAAATAGAAAATATTTCTTTCAAAAAATGAGAGGTCATGTTACCCCAGTTTCACAATAATTTAATTAATAAGAATGGCAGCCAATATGAAGTCAAACAACAATAAATGCTGGAGAGGATGCGGGGAAAAGGTACACTCATACATGCTGGTGGGACTGCAAAATGGTGCAGCCAATTTGGAAAGCAGTATGGAGATTCCTTGGAAAGCTGAGAATGGAACCACCATTTGAACCAGCTTTTCCCCTTCTCGGACTATACCCCAAAAGACCTAAAAACAGCATACCTCAGGGACACAGCCACATCAATGTTTATAGCAGCACAATTCACAAAGGAAGTAAAGACAAAATGGTAATGGATTTAATAGGGGAAAAAAAACATCAAAAGAAAATAAAATTATGTAGTCAACAAACAATTGTTAACTATGAATTCTGTAAATACATTTTCAGAGAGTAAAAGAAAGACCTCACAGACATTGACTGCATAAGTGAACAATAATTCAAACACCACCAGCAGCAGCAACAACACAATAATATCTTGCAAGATTTAGAAATACATATACAGAATCAAAATACACTGCAAAAAATGGTACATAATTTAAACAAAAGATAATTAGAGTTCAAATGATTCATGGTCTTTTTAATCAGAAAAGAAATAAGAATTATCTTTCAGTTAGCCTTCAGATAAGAACTTAATTTTATCTCTTATTGTTGATTGAATAAAATAATATGCCAGGTTTCGGTTCTCGACTAAAAGGCTTGGGAGTCACTCCAGGAAAACTGGGCTGACTGGGCTGTGCAAAATAACCACACAAGAGACACAAATACCTTTTTCTTTGGGGTCACTGTGACGGCTCCTCTGACCTTAAGGGTCCGCCTGCAGAAAGAGAGGAGAAGCCATTCAAATGAGGCAAGGGGTCATGTTTCAGGGGGCTGCGTCTATCTTCATGATGTCCACTGTCAGCTGGTTGACTGACACCTGGGTAGGCCACACCCAAGGGCACAGTAAGAGAAGGGGACACACACAAGGCAATTCCATGGAAGATTCTATCCTAAACAGGGCAAGGGGTATATTACAAAGGAACAGGTGAGCACAGCTTTATCCATGGGGCTGTAGCAAGACACACCCATGCACTAGACCCCGACCCTCAAACCCAAGAAGGGTGAAGAAAGCTCTGCCACATTTCTGTGACTGAGCACCTCAGCACCCAGCCAAGGAGTGTGACTCAGTCACGTACAAGGTTGGTCTCCCACAATAATAAGTAACTTTTTGTGTAGCAAATGAAACCACAATACAAAACAATCAAGATCTATTATTTCACACAGTTACTCAAAGTCCTGAGTTCAGAAATGACCCAGATGGTTGTTTCTGGATCTATCTAGATGTTTGTTGGGCTGAACCATCTGGATTGAATGATCTGGGTCTGGATTCCTCAGTCTTCAAGTTGTTTCACCCATTCATATGATTGTGTGCAGGCTTCAAAGCTGCTATAGGCCTTCTTGGGTAGACATAAATCCACTTACCTAGAAAAAGATGTCCAATGGAAGGGATAAGGAGGAACAAAGAGTATCTTTTGCATGAGAGTCTCAGGCATCATCCATTCACTTCTACTACATTCTAATAGTTAGAAATGAGTCCCTTAGTACCATCCACACTTAAGAGGAGTAGCATTGGATTGTATTTTTGGAAGGGGAAAAATGAACACCATAGCTGTATTTAAAAACCACTACATTTTTATGGCTAGAAATCCACCTGAAGATCTTATCATTTACACTTAAAAATCACCTTTCTTAACAGTAAAGCTATACTTATTCAAAATAATTTTATAATGAGAAAAATAATTTCACACTTGGTTGCAAATAAATAATTTTAAGACATTGAAGAAAACCTAACTAAAGTAAGGTGATATATGTTATATTTGTGGACAGGAAAGTTTATTATTGTAAAGGTTGTATTGTAAAGTTTAATATTGTAAAACTTAGTTAAAGCATTTTAAGGCCAGGGATATCTTCTAGTGAAGAATGGTAAGGTATCAGTGAATTGCTCAGATGAGTAACTTTAATACAATAAGGTCAAAACATGCATAACTTGTCAAAAGCCAGTATACATTATACTTCTGACAAGCAGACACAACCTCAAGCCAGGTGTGGTGTTACAGAACTGTACTCCCACCTATTCAGGAGGCTGAGGCAGGAGGACTAAAAGCTCAAGACAAGCCTTGGAAACTTAGGTAGGCCCTTTCTTAAAATAAAAATAGAAAAGGCTGGGGACATAATTCAGGGGCAGGATCTTTTCCTAACATGAAAGGGCCTGAAGAAAGAAAAGAAAAGAAAAGAAAAGAAAAGAAACTCTATCACGGATTCCCCCATAACACTCAAAAAGACTTATTAGAATTTTTAAAGATAAAAAATGAACTCCATATTGAAGTATGTTATAAGCACCCATACTAGATTTTCTACTAGTCAACCAACAGCTTTGGTTATTAAACAAAGAATGTTTTTTAAAATATATGGGTTGTTTAGTTATAAAAATAGCTTTATTTTTTCCGCATAATTACTATGGAAGATATGGATGCTTACAAAATCATTCTTGAAACCTACTTTGTGTTCACATTTTCATGAAAGGTTTAGGCTGGACAAGGGAAGAAAAATGTAGTTATTTTTGTTAGGACTGTATTTTAATAACTGGAGCTAAAGGATTTTCCATGTTTTATGCATAGAATAATATTGATTTATGAGTAAGGATGAAAGGGTGTTCATCCTTTATTCCCCAAATACTCCTGTTCTAACAAAATGTCAATTTAAATTGATTGGTGAGCTAGTGCAGCACACTTGCATACAACTCAGGAAATAGTGTGTTAAACCTAAAGCTTGGAAAGCTAACATTTGATAATTTCAAATGCATTCGCCGAAGAATTTAATGAGTAGTTTTTTATATTTGACATGTATTTTTATTATAGTCTTTTAGTTTAAATGACAGCTTATGCATCCTTGATTTAGCTAATAATAATCATTTTGTTTGAAGCTATTTTTACAAATTATTTTAATTTACTGATTGATATGCATTGAAAGTTACCAAAGATCAAACATTATTAAAGTGGATAAGGTAAATTTATAATCAAAAATTGTGTATAGTTATTTTTACTACCTTGTTAAGCTTCATCAAAATATACAAACTCCAATTTTTCAAAATGAAAATTCAATATCTTTGCTTTTAGGGGAAAATATATGAGTATAATGTCTATGCATATTAGTTTTAGTGCTTTTCACTGTCTATGTAGTTTTTTTAAAAAAAATATTTTTGTTCATATGGCAAATCTTATAATCAAATGAAAATAACAAATATGATGAAAGCTCCTAAAATGCTTTCAATTTTAGTAAAATGATGTTTATTTTAAATCCCAGAATCAAACAAGATTCTTTTTTTACATATTCACAATGATCAATAGTTGCTGCATCTCTGGAACAAATAGCAATGAAGACGTGTATTTTTCTGTTTTGATTTTCCTAGTTTATCAAAATACTCATGATGTTGATTTCACTTTGTTCCCCATGGTTGGTCTATTATTTTGATTTTTTTGGGTATGTTTCTACCCATTATCACCATTGATATATTGGTATCTGAACATTAAGAATTTAAATGGCTTACATTTATTTAGTTCACTCTGTCATATCAAAGAGTGGGGAGAGGATACATTTTTAATTTAATTGCAAACAATGCAGATCTCATATCTGAGATGTTCTCTCATGGAGCAGAGGTTATTATAAGTGTTTTACTGTGTTTAACTAGACCATAATAAAAATTAATGACTTTCTTAAATCTATTTTTAAGTAGAAAAATACCTTTCATTATCTTAATAGAAAAAATTATTTCTCTTCTGCTTTTAAAAAAATGACACATATTTCAAAATAGTAAACTTTGTGGAAACACAGATAGCATTAGAAAATGACCAATGTGTCAGGCATCATGGTGTGTGCTTGAAATCTCAGGAAGCTGAGGAAGGAAAATCATAAGTTTAAAGCCAGCCTCAGCAACTTAGTGATACCCTGTTTCAAATAAAAAATTAAAAATGGGCTGGGGTTAAGGGATGGGTTAAGTGGTTAAATACCCCTGTTATCAATAGCCAGTACCCCCCTGCCAAGAAGAAGAAGGAGGAGGAGGAGGAGGAGGAGGAGGAGGAGGAGGAGGAGGAGAAAGAGAAGGGGGAGGAGAAAGAAAATAACCAATATATTAAAAAACGAACAAACAGTACATATTTTTTAAACCTGGGCATGGTATACATAATCCATTAATATTAATAGGTGATATTCATGGCTATCATATGGAAACTCAAGTCTGTCCTGTGTATAACATACTGTGGCACAAGAATCAATAAATGGCATGGATTAAAACTAAAAAGTTTCTTCTCAGCAAAAGAAACAATCTGTGAGATGAATAGAGAGCCTACTTCTTGGAAGCAAATCTTTACCCCTCACACATCAGATAGAGCAATAATCACCAGGGTATATAAAGAACTCAAAAAGCTAACCACCAAAAAAAAATATATATATATATATATAGCCAATCAATAAATGGGCCAAGGACCTGAAAAGACACTTCTCAGAAGATGATATACAATCAACCAACAAACATATGAGAAAATGTTCATAATCACTAGCAATTAGAGAAATGCAAATCAAAACCACTCTAAGATTTTATCTCACTCCAATCAGAATGTCAGCTATTTATCTTTATTCTTCCAAATTTAGTTTATTTTAGTAAAAAATTGACTTTTGTGAGTTCTGTATACCTGCTTGATATATCTCTTCCCTTTATCTAAAATGCCTGTGCTTTTTTTCATTGTTTCCTTTCCAATTATATGTTAAGATTTATTTGAATAATCTCTTTTTTTAAAATTTTTTTTTATTTATTGGTTGTTCAGAACATTTTAAAGCTCTTGTCAGCTATTATGCATATAAAAAACAATAAGTGTTGGCAAGGATGTGGGGGAAAAGGTACACTCATAAACTGCTGGTTGGACTGTAAATTGGTGCAGCCAACATGAAAAGCAGTATGGAGATTTCTTAGAAAATTAGTAATGGAACCACCATTTGACCCAGCTATCCCTCTCCTCAATTTATACTCAAAGGACTTAGAAACAGCATACTACAAGGACACAGCCACATCAATGTTTATAGCAGCACAATTCACAATAGCTAAATTGTGGAACCAACCTAGATGTTCTTCCATAGATGAATGGATAAAAAACATTGGTGTGTATACACATACACACACACACACACACACACACACACACACATACATACACACAATGAAATGTTACTCAGCAATAAAAGAGAATAAAAATCATGGCATTTTCAGGTAAATGGTTGGAGTTAGAGAAGATAATGCTAAGTTAATTTAGCCAAACCCAAAAAAACCAAATGCCAAATGTTTTTCTTTGATATAAGGAGGTTGATTGTTACTGGGATAGGGAGAGCATGGGAGGAATAGTCAAACTCTAGATAGGGCAGAGGGGTGGGAGGGAAAAGGAGGGAACATGGGGTAATTAATAATGGTAGAATGTGATGATCATTACTATTCAAAGTAAATGTATGGAGACACAAATTGGTGTGAATATACTATGTATACAACCAGAGATATGAAAAACTTGCTCTATATATTTAATAAAATTGTAATGCATTCCACTGTTATATATAAATTTAAAAAAGAAAAGAAAATACAGATGGCAAAGAAGGCACAGGAAAAAATAAATAAATAAAAATAAATAAGATAGCAAATAAGCACCTGTCACTCACGAGACATTTGAGAGCAGTATGTCTCAGTTTTCACATTGGCATGCTTTAGAAAACTGAATTATCATAAAGTAGCATTGACCTTCTGTGCTGAGAGGCTATAATTAGCCAAAAGACTTTACGCACCATTGTTTTTAATGGGACCATTTAGAGTTTTGTTTTCTCTCAAATGTCTTCAGTCTCGTTTTTGTCTTTATATTTTGAAGAAAATGAAAATTTTATTCTCATAAAATTTTCAAATAAAACCAGCTTTACAAATTGCCAATAAGTCTGAGAACTTCCCCAACTTACTTTGAATATTCTAAAATCTTGTATTGAAATTTGAATAATTCTATTTTAGCTTGTTGAAAGACTCACAGAGCATTTGAAAGTATGTTATTCAGTTTGTCATGGCATCTAGATCCATTTGAATCTTTTCAGATGAGCTAAGAATGTATTATTGTGTTTTAAAGCACATTTGGAATTTATAGTAACATTACTATGTGCATGAACACATTTCATTTAGTTTGAGTATCATTTATTAATAGAAATTCATTCCATTTTTTGAGAATCTCAATTTAGAGTATATCAAGTTTGAAAACTGGAGTTCATCAAATTGAAAAGGACACAATTGTTCAAAATGGACACTAAGGGATATCAGGAATATCATTTAGATCAAAATAGAGACTTCAGAGTAATCTGGCTATAAATTATGACACAAATTTGCAAACGCTTGCATTATTAAAAAGTGTGAACTGGGTCAGTTGGTACACACCTGTAATCCCAGAGGATACAGAGGCTGAGACAGGAGGATCAGGAGTTCAAAGCCAGCCTCAGCAACATGAGTGCTAAGCAACTCAGTGAGACCTTGTCTCTAAATGACATACAAAATAGCACTGGGAATGTGGCTCAGATATTGAGTGCCTCTGAATTCAATCCCTTGTAGAAGAAGAAGAAGAAGGAGAAGAAGAAGAAGAAGGAGAAGAGGAGAAGAAGGAGAAAAAGAAAATATGTGCTATATAGTAAAGTAAATTAGATTTATTGTGTTAATTATTTATTTATTTGTGTGGGGGGGGCAGGGATTGAACCTTGGGCTGCTTAACCACTGAGCCATATCCCCAATCATTTCTGTTTTTTTTTTTTTTTATTTTTGAGACAGGGTCTCACTAAGTAGGTTAAGGCCTCTCAAAGTTATGAGGCTGGTTTCAAACTGTTCATCCTCCTGCATCAGTTTTCCAAGCCACTAGGTTTACAGACGTGCACCACCATCACTGGCTTCATTGTTGTTTAAGTTCACATTTCACCACTAAGATGACTAGATATGGTGTAAAATAAAATATTTTATCTATAACATTTACCCTCACTGGAATAAATAAATGATAAAATATTTAACACACCAACACCCACCTCCAGATTCCCACGGAACTAAACAAGTTGATGCTCAGCTCTGTCTAGGAGGCTTGTTCTCTCTGTCTTTTCCCCAGGTACATATTCTGTGGACCACACTGTCATTGCTATTGTGATTTTCTTCTTTTGTTTGTTTTGTTTCTGAAAAGGCTTTTGAAAGTTTCCTTCATTGTATCTATGTTTTGTTTATTTATTTGTTTTGACTAGTATATTTTGTTTCATTCTCTGTCTCTTGTATTTTATTGAACACATTGGTGTAGAAATTCATGGTATTTGATGAGTTATTTCTCTACTATTCAATCCTCATTGTATTAGTGGATTGGGTGAAAATTTTTTCTATCCCCATTTTGATATATTTTTTCCTCTCTCTCTTTCTGCCCCAACTTTCCTGCCCCATCACTATAGGCAGATTTAAAAGGACTTTTCTTACTGATAAAACGAACGCCTACAAATATGATGATTTCATGTTGCTTCTTTGGCACAATTTATTTGTGTCTTGTTTATTATTGGCTGATTAATTTGTTAAGCAAAAGAAAAATAAAAATTAACAGTAAAATATCAGGGATAATATTAGCTGTCTTGCTTGAGTTAGAAGATAACAAAGCTTTTTCCCAGAGAAGGAAAAGAAATGCTGTCATTTTAGAATCATTTTATCCTATCCTTTTGGAAAGTTGACCTTTTCCAGAGTTTTGAAATGCTGTTATCGTCTGAGAACATCTAATACTATTTTCCTTCCCTGGATCTTTCAAATCCTTTAGGTTCACCTTTGCTTAATTTAAATTTTGCTGTATTTTCAGATGCTTCTCTCCTTGTGAAGTGTTTTTATCCCACTTGGGTCCCCAGCCTGTCTGATACCTACGTCCAAAGTGATGTTCAGAAGATTCCCTTATGATTTGTTTTTAAGGAGCAAAACAAATTGTTTGGAGCAAAACAAATTTTTGTGCATGGTGTTCTGACAAAATGTCATATCATTTTTATTTCTTGAAAACCCTATATATAGTGGAGGAAATACTTTGAGAGATAAATCATTAGAAACGTGTAAAATTTTCTGCTGATACTCATATGGTTCCTTTAGCCAGTGTATCTTGAGAAGCTTATTCATCTTTGTTTATGTAATCCCTGCATTCAAGCAGAAGTCAATTTTTTTCTCTTTCACCCAAATTTCTTAGTATGTAACTATTTTCCACTTTCAACTTCATTGATGTCATTTAATTCAAATGCATCTTACATTTTTTGGTTTCTGACCTTCATATTTCCTAGGCATATATCAGAACAAAGATTATTTATGTTTCTTCTGATATTTTTTTTCATTTTCCCAAGGTATTTTCTCAGACTAATATTTGTGTTTTTGTTTTACATAATACCAACTCGTGGAATATAAATTCTATCTGAGATGTTATTCGTGTATCCCCATCTTCTTGTCTTCCTCTATGTTTTGTCATGTCTTAACTTTTATTTGAATGCATATTCAATATTTTAATAAGAGGAAATCTAAGTTTGTCTCCATCATGTCCAGAGCCTGAGGTATGTCTTGTGTAATCACCTCCCCTTGAGTAAGCAGGATCTGTAACTGACCTCACACCAATGTGATAGAGAAAGTGATGGCTGCCACTCCCTTGTTTAGGTTACCAACATGACAGTTTGCATTAGCAGACCTGGGAGAAATTCTCCTACTGGTTTTGAGGAAGTGAACCATCATGAAGTGCCTGTGGAGAGGACCTCATTACGGGGATCTGTAGGTGGCTGCTAAAAGCCCCAAACAGCCATTGAGAAGCCAGGACTCTCAGTCAGTCACATAACCACATAACCACCATTCAGTGTGACCAACAAATACATAAATTTAAAATAAGGCTTTCCCTTTAAGAAACGAGCACATCCCACCCCACATAGCTTGCCACCTTGTGGACCCTCAGTAGAGAACTCAGCTACAAGGTGTCTAGACACATGACTACTAAAATATGAGATTAAAAAAATGTTTATAATATTCAGATGCTAAATTTGTCATACTGTATTATTACATGGCAATAAAATTAATATAACTATTTCTGCTCCTATGACTGAAAGTATAAGTCACCTGTAAACTTTACAGAATAGAAGTTTACATTTCCTTTCTCATACACTTTTTCTCAAAAATAATAATAACATAGTTTTTGTTGTGCTTATTCATGTGCTTACAATTACTACCTTCTCTCAAGATATCTAAATGCATACATCTTGGGTATGATCCCTTTAGCTTCTCAATTTAAGTTTTAGTGAACCCTGGCTTCTCTCATAGGACTGATGAATAAATGTCATTTTAATCATTTTTTCACATCAGCCTGGAATCTTCTTTTCCTCTCTTTTATGGTAGATTTTTCTGTTTCTTGTAGCTGATATCTTCTGTCTCTGGCTTCACTTCCTGTTTTGTTGAAAGACATTGTCAGTACTTTCCCAATGAGGTACGCAAGGAAGGTGTATTTTGTAGCATAACCACAGCCTTCATTGTGCAAGTGAACACAAAGTCAGTCATTCTGATTAATTTTCTCCAGAATTCACCCCACCCTCCTTTGAGAAGACAGTACACTTTTCCATCTGAACAAAGGCATCCAAATCTCCCTGTTCTCAGGACCCACTTACTCCACTTTGAAAGCTTACAGTTCTACCAATTCCCAAGTCCTTTATTAATTTGATCTCAAAACAAATTCTGTAGGGTGCCTTTGACTTCATCTCTTTCCATCTACCATTTCAGTCAATGTTTACCCATCTTCCTTGTAGCTTTCAAATGTTATTACTGCTGTGTCTTTTCCTATTCTCCTGTCATCCAGGGTTTCTATCTTTTTATTTGTATCCAATTAGTGTATTTCACTGAGGTTTCAGGAAGAACGCATTCATGTACTTGATCTATTTTTAACCATAATCTCTCATCTTGCTATTTTTAATAACAGCTCTGAATTATATCTTAAAGGACTTGGAATTGTTCTGCTAATCTCTAGACAATAGGATATTACTATTCTTAGAGTAATACTTCTAGTCTAATCATAATTAGCTAATGCAAACATGATACATATTTGCACATATACACTATATATATATATATATATATATATATATATATATATATATATATAGTGTATGTATGATGTATCATGATTTTTTAAATTTGTGATTGAAGCAATACTTTCTTACTGCATACATTATGTACATGGCTAAATCATGTGTGATGTATATGTTTCTAGTTTCTAGAAACTGGTCTATATCAGCTTTGCCATTCTCAATGGAATTAATGGAAAGAAGTAGCACAATGCTTCATTTCTTATATCAATGTAGTGGTGATGGTATCATCTTTGATTCAATGCCTTATTTTAATGGGATTTCAGTAGCTCTCTAGCTTGAGGTTTCAAAATTCTCTGCAAATTCACAATAACTTGCTAGTTGATGATGCCAGCTACCTTTTATTACACTATTCAGAATAAAATATTGCTGCAAGAGCTGCTTTATTAATACAGAGCACATTACCTAAAGCTTGGGTAATTTGGGCTCAGGAGTTCTTTGTCATCTTTACGGTCTAGTGTTGCATTCAGTGAAATAACACATTAAATTTGTATGTTCTTAAGCACCTGGCTTAATTGAAACCCATGGCAATGATAGCAAAATAACTGGCCTGAACAATAAATTACAGACAATCACGGTGCAGTGAAAGGTGTCAAAGACATGTTTATATGAAGTCAAAGGCAGTAATAGGGCCTTTTATTTGATTCAAAGTTTAGGGTGGAATCGAAACTTAGTTTCCAATATCAAACTGCAAATTGACAGTGTGGCAGCCTGATTCTTTATTCTAAATTAGCATTGTTGTGCTTTAATTATGCATCAAAGAAAGGCATGAAGAAGCTTATGTACTTTTTTTTTTTTACTTCTACTCATGCCACATCTATTCTGATTGAAAAACAGGGGACCACAGAAACATATTTAAAGTACAACTATTAGAGAAGATTGCACACAAATAATCCCAAACACAAGGAGCCTCCTATTAATGATGAAATCTATAGCTGAAACAAGAAGCAAAAAGAATGGATTCTGGAAGTCTAATAAGAATCTAGGAACTATAATTCTTACTGAAAAGAAGATTCCCTTCTGGCAAAGATTCCCTTGATGGTTTTGAACTTTCACTGAAAAAAATTGCAAGTATTGCCATCACATGGAGTAATCGGTACATCTCTCAAATTTTTTCATCAAGCTCTAACTGAGCTCTAGTCCAAGTAGGCGCAGTTAACCCGAGATGCAGATGCATATTTTTTCTTCCAAATCAGTCTGCTCCTTAAGGTATGATTTCACAATTCAAGAGTCACCTGTTGTAATGGTGCATATTTTCTTTGAAAATTTCAAATAGTGACCATTTTTTTTTGTTTCAAAGATGCAGAAAACAATTTTCATATTATGATCATGACTGATAGTAGAAGTTAGAAAAGAAACTAAAATTTTGGGACTACAACCAGGCTGAGTGGCATGGGCTTGTTTCAATATGGTGACTGGAATTCAAGAGGATGTCACAGTTTAATAAACGCAAGAAGAATGAATGAATACTGGGAGTCCTCTTAAGGTCTGGGTTTAGAATATCCCAACTATGTAACACAGACTGCATTCTATTAGTATAGAGTATATTCTGTTTGTCAAAATTATTATGGAAATAGCCTCAAATCATGGACATTGGGAATAACCTTTATCTATTGCTGTAAGGAATGGAGAGGGAGGAATTGCTGAGAGTCATTCTTAAGAATACTTACCATGCCAGGTATGGTGGTGCACACCTTTAATGCCAGGCGTTTGGGAGGCTGGGGTAGGAGGATTGTGAGTACAAAGCCAGCCTCAGCAAAAGCAAGGCTTGAATGCTCTTTACACATTCATCTATTCATACGTACACACACGCACACACACACACACACACACACACACACGCACGCGTGCGCGCACATCTCCTCTCCTTAAGTTATAAGGAAGGAAAGCTGTATGTCATTTTATTGTTATTTTATTTGTGTGTGTGTGTGTGTGTGTGTGTGTGGTGCTGGGGATTGAACCCAGAGACTTGCAAGTGCTTCATCACTGAGTTACACCCCCAGCTTTTCTTTATCAACATTTACAAATAATTGTTATTTTGCCTTTCATTGTTTCTGGTGGAAAGTAAGCTTTTAATATTCCTCTTCTATCTCAATGGTAATTTTTTAAAAATCTCTGGTTGTCTTAATGATTTTCTTTTACACTGTTGGTTATAATATGACTGGTTTCTGTTCTTTGTTTTTAAAAAAATTACTCATTTCTTATCTAACTTAAGGCTTATAGTGCTTCTTTAATTGGTGGGTTGGTTTCATTTTTAATTTTGAAAAATCACCTGAAATTATCTCTTCAGAATTGTTTCTAATTTTTTGCTCTCATCTCTGAGATTGAATGGATATGGATATAATGCCTTTTGACTATATTCTAGATTAATGCAGATTAATCATTCCTGTTTTGACTCTTATCCAATTCACTAAATTTTGTTGCATTGATTTCTATTCTGTTCTCAAAGCAATGCACTGATTCCTTAATTTCAGTTATTATAGTTTTAGTTCCAGAATTATTTGATATTTTTAATAATGTTAAGAACAATAATGATTTCTCTAGTTTATTTTTAATTATTATTAAACATATTAAACACTATTTTGAAGTTGATATCTGACAAATCCATTTTCTAAATATCCTATGACAAGTTCTATTGTCTATTTCTGTATTTATTTTTGGCAAAGTTTTTATTTAAAAAATTGTAGCCATAATCAGAAGTTCTGTGTCATATTTTCCTGATGAGATTTAGTTTTGCCATTGTCAGAAAATACAAGTAATTGAGACAACCTGTTCGGCCTCACTGTTTATAAATAGACAAATATTTCATAATAAAATTGAATGCAAAATAACACTCTTATTCCTCAAATTTATGGTTCTTTTAAACCAATTCTAAGTTTCCATTTTTATTAGAAAATTGTGATAATTTTCTTGATGACCTTCTGATGCTCTTGGAAATACTTCCCATAGATTTCTTAGTTTTTCAAATTGTCTTCATGGAGGGTGAGTCAAAAACACTCTGCTCTTGTTTTAGCAAGTATAGTTACCCCACTGCACTGTTGATCCTATGAACCCTATTACCCAAACAATCTTCCAATTTTCTTTAAATAATATTTAGATTACAATTCTAATATAAAAAATTAGAAGATGAGAAAAGGCTGCATTCTCCCTCTCCAACTTTCCAAAAATCAGATGAAAATTTGTTTTATTAATTGTCCTTTACTCTCCAATATGTAGCTTCAACCACAACTTACAGGAAACATTTCATTCATGATCAAATTGAAATTGAAATAATAAGTAGTCCAATATTTGCTATTTGTTCCCAATAGTTTTTTCAACATTTCTGCCATTACACTTTGATATGTGTAAAGCAGAAAGTCACAGGCCTGATATAATATGCTTGATTTGGAAAATATTTTCACCACAACAGGCAACAAACTACTAAAAATATAAATATGTGTATGTTGTGTAACTACTATCTACCTACACTTTTTTTCTTTAGAAAATTTTAAAAATTGTAGAAGAGAGCTCTAACTTAAGAAACACAAAGATATTTAATAATTAAAATCATGTTTATTATTAAATTGATCAATAGTTAATTATTAGTAATTGATAATTAGTATGAATTATTGAACCCAGGGACTAAACAAACATTAGATAAATATTATTTATGTATTAATAAATATTTTAAAGCATAGGCTATCCTCAAAAGTAATTAATCTCTTTGGCACAAAATAAAAAATCAAAGATAAATAATCAAGAATATTAATATATAAACACAATGATGTAACTTAGCCTTTATGCTAAGCAGTGTTAAGTGATTTATAAACATTATCTTACATAATTCTTAGAACAGAACCGACTTCAGTATTGAAGATGAGAATGTAGGTTAAGTAGGTTAAGAAATTTGCTCCAGGTTACATAACTAGGGAATAATAAAGGCCATAACCCAGATATGCCTCCAAGTTGAGTCAGGAAGAGCAAGAAGGGATAAGGGAAGAAATCGAATGTTTTGATGATGAGAGCAGCGCATGTTCAAAATGTCTGTGGTCTCCAATGACTCACTGATTTTACTCCTTCATTTTTCTGAAATATAAAAATAGTTATATATTTTGGTTTAAAAGGACTCAGTACATTGTAGGTCATACTCCCTAAAGATTGATGGCAGATATAACAGAAATATTCACAATATTTTCTGGCAGGCAGTGCCCTGGGGAATCTGATAGTCATTTTCCATGGCATCTGAGATTACAATTCAATAAAATTTGAAGATTTGGAATTATTCTGGATGTCAACAACTATTAAAATAAATCACATGTGTGAAAGGATAGGAAATAGTGAATAATAAACAGTTATACATATAGTGAACAAAAAAATAAAGTTGACATAAAACAAATTTAACCAAAATGCAAAATCTTTTGTGGTTTAAAAGTGCAAAAATCCAAAAATATGCATTTGATAATTTTGGAATATTGTATGTGTGTGTGTGTGTGTGTGTGTGTGTGTAGTTCCTTTTTGAAAATCAATGGAATCTGTAATACAAAATATAAACTCAAGTATACAGTTCATATCATAAATACTAAGGAGAAATTATTACATTAAAACATTACTAGTAAATGTATATTTTCATTTATAATAGTTACACATATGCATACATTTTATGCATGACAATTAAGCACTGTTTTTATACGTACATTACTCAGTTTAGTGTACTTGTTAATTCATTAGGTTTGGTACTGTATTTTGTCTTCTTTGCTGTATCTATTTTCAGATTTTGCTTTATGTAAACAGTCTCTTTAATATTACTAATGATAGAAATTTATAAAGGAAACTATGATTTCTGCTTACTATTTATTTTCTCTGTCAGAGAAATTCCCAAACAAAGGCCCAAGAAAAAACTAAACTGGGTAACAACTGTGGAACATTTTCTCATGTTGACTTCCCAAGGAATAGTCACCAAAACAAATTACAAAAGGAATCTGCTAAGCAATGAGCACTGTGATCTTTGATTTTGATTAATAATTTTTAGTTACCAATGTTTCATAATTATGACTTATATTTCTCCATAAAACTAAAAAAATAAAAAGACCAGAAAGGAAAAAGGAGAAAAAGCACAGTGACAGAAATGTGGCTTGAGGAAAAGCCCTGGGTGACTCAGCCACTGATTTAGAGGTTTGGTTTGAAGTCCCTGAAGACTAATGGTGAGATGCTCTTTCATACCCTAACTTACCTTCTGCCTCCAATCTCCAATGAAGTGTCTCTCAAGATACTTTGCCCATATTTTTTTTTCCTTATGAGTTAGAAAAACTTACCTTTCCTTGACATAACACTTTTATCAAATTTGTGATTTCCAAAACACATCTGTTGTGGTATGTAACTTGTCTTTTCATTCTGTTATATGTGCCTTTCGCAAAGCACAATTTTTTATTTTGTTAAAGTTGATATATATATATATATATATATATATATATATATATATATATATATATATATATACACACACACACACACACACACTTATACACTTGCTTTTTCTTTAAGGGTTTGTGCTTTTGGTGTTGTACTGAAAAACTCTTGCTTAACCTCAGGTCACAGTGTTTCTCCTACTTCTATATATCTTATATTTTTTACATTTTACATTTAGGTCTCTGAGCCACTTTGAGTTTTTCTTTTTCTTTTTTAGATCTTTTTTTTTTAAATAAATCTGTGAGATGTGCTGAGGTTCATATAGTTTTACATATGGACATCCATTTTTTTTTTTTTCAGTAACATTTTCTGAAGACTGTTCATTCTCGATTGAACTACTTTTGTAACTTTGCCAAAAGTCAGTAACTATATTTGTGTGGATCTATCTCTGGAAACTTAGACTGCTTTTATGTTCTATGTGTCAAGTGTTTCAGCAGTAGACAGCACCACATTGATTGTGATAGTTTTTTTTTTTTTTTTTAATATGGCTCAGCTAGGTGCTTTTTATCTCCATGTGTATTTTAAAGTCAGCTTATTGATATCTGAAAGAACCTTTCTGCAATTTGGACTGGGAATTTACTTAGACCAAATGGTGGAGAATTGGCATTTTTATAATATTTATTATTCCTACTTAAATATATAAACTATTTATTTGTCAATTCTTTGATTTCATCCATCAGGGCTTTTAAAATTCTCTTTTCCTTTTCCTTTTTTATTATATAATAATATACCCATTAAATATGTATTATTTTTTATTAAAATAAGAATAAATTCATATGTGGTTAAAGGAAAGAAATACAGAGAGCTCTCACATACATATTTTTATTCAATGCCAATATTTTATAAAATTATACAAAGTTGCAACTAGAATATTGAAAGTGATAAAATCCACAGATATTATTCACTTTTTCCCTGTTTTACTGGTACTCATTTGTGTGTGTGTGTGTGTATAGATTCAATTCTATAGGTAATTACTTATGTAGATTTCTGTAAATTCCATTGTAATCAAAATCCTGAACAGTTCCATCACTGCTAGGATCTCTCTGGTTGTAGATTTGTAACCACATCTACCCGTGTCCACCTGCTTCATGTCAATTTTGCCAGACATTTATCTATTTTATAAATATTTTGACATAACTTTATTCCTTTTTAAATTTATTTTTATTGGTTTTTTTAGTCATATGTGACAGTAGAATCCATTTTGACAAAATTGTAAATATATCTTGTTCTGATTCAGTCCCCAGTACCTCTCCTTCTTTACTCTCTCCTCACTCTCTGTCCCTTTCCCTCCACTGATCTTTCTGCCATTTACCTATAGCTATTTTTAAAAGTAATTTCTTGTGTGTTATTTTTAAAACTTTTTAATTAGTTCTTTTTAGTTATGCATGACAATATTATCTATTTTAATAGTTAAACAAGCATGGAATACATGTTAATTCTAGTTGGGATCCCAGTCTTGCATATGTACACACTGGTGAGATTCACCATGTTTTATTTATATATGTGTATTGGAAAGATATGACAGTTTCCACTGTCTTTCCTGCTCCCAATCCCCCTGCCTTCTCTCATTCTCCTTTATCTAATCTACTATACTTCTATTTTCTTTCTGTTTTTGTTTTCTAAAATTCAATTCCAATGATTTCTGCTTTTTATTATTTTTTTTCCTTATGCTTGTCTGGATTTCTTTCTCTGCTATTTTCTTGAAGTGGAAACATAGATGATTCTTTTATGAACATTGCTTATTTCTACTGTAAGCATTTTGTGTTATGAAATTTTCTCTTAGCACTGTATTAGCTGAATCACACAGGTCTAAATATGATGAATTTTCAGTTTAATTCATTTCTATTTAGTTGGAAACTTTTTGACCCGTGGATTGTATAAAAATCTATTGTGTAATTTTCAAATATTTAGATAGTCTTCTATTTTATGCCTATTTATAGATTGCATCCTTAATTGCATTTTGATGCTCTTCATGGTTTCAATTATGTTAAATTTGTTGAAGTTTACTTTATAGCCCAAGATGCAGTCTATTTTGGTGAATGTTCCATAAATTCTTAAAACAATAGATTTTATTGTTATTTGGTGATTGTCATAAAAATATTAATTTGATATTATTGATCAATTGGATTTTCAGATTTATATTTTTATTGATTCCTGTTTAGTGATGCAATTATTGTGCTAAAAGGAAATGTTGAAGTCTCCAATTATCACTTTAGATATTTTTTACTTCTTTGCTTAGTTCTATGAAATTTTTCTTCATGTGTTTTGAATTTATTATTTGATACCTACACATTACTATAGTTCTGTCTTGCTGACAATGATTGCTCCCCTTAACATAATTTAATGGCCTTGTCTGAGTTTATTAATTTCCCTTGCTTCAAAGTTTACTTGATTTGATCTTGATATAGCCACCTCTCCTTGTTCCTTCATCAATGTTTCCATTATTTATATTTTCTGTTTTTAATATAGAAAAGTCATTTATTTGAAGGGAGGTGCATTATATGACAGATAATTGTGTGCATGTGTGTGTGTTATCCCAATATGTTTTAATTAATATATTTCCACCATTTACATTTAAAGTAATTGTCTACTTATTGTTAGCAATTATATCTGCTATTATATTATTTGCCATTTGAATCCTGTTTATGACCTTTTTGTTTCTCTTTAATTATCTGTAGTATCCATGAGTTTAACTATTTGCCTAGATGTTTGTAGTGGTTGCTCTTGGTATTATAATTAGACTATGTGACCTGTCACAAACCACTAGATATGAAGGTCAAATGATGTGTGGAAACCTTACTTTCATTTAGATCTTTTTATGTCCAATTTAAGTTCCAAATTTTATTTAGGTTACCTTTAAATAATAATGTCTTGAATATCTATGGTATAATTGTTTCAATCAATAAATATGACTCAAAACATAACGGGGAATCTATTTTATATATCTATAATTATGCTATTTCCATTGTTTTTTTTTTCTTCTTTTCTGATGCTTTAACCTTTTTTAATAAAAATCCACAGTTTACATTAAGGTTTGTTTTCTGTGTTGTATAATTCAATGGTTTTTGGCAAAAACACAATATCTTGTATTCATCATTATAGTATCATCCAGAATAGTTCTTCTTTCTAAAAAATTCCTCATTCTTCAGCTACTTATTCATTTCTCCAATACTCAGAAATCACTTATCTTTTTACCATCTCTATAGTTTTTGCCTCTTCTAAAATGTCATATCACTGAAATCACACAGTATATATCCTTTTTAAACAGACTAGTTTCACTTAGCAATAGCCATTTAAGTTTTATCATTTTTTCCCATGACTTGATAGCCCATTTCTTTTCATTACTAAATAATATTTTATTGTAGGATTATACTACAATTTATTTTGCCTCAGCTCTTTGGAAATTATGAATAAAGTTGTTACCCACATTCACATTCAGGTTTTGGTGTGGGCATATTTTCGACTTATCTAGTTGAGTCCTCAGGAAGACAAATGATGGATTGTATGGTATGACAATGTTAACTTTATGTCAAAATGCCAGATTGTCATTCAAAGTAGCTGTGAATTTCACCAGATGCAAATGTGAATTCCTGCTGTTCCATATCCTCACCAGCATTTGTTTTTTCCAGGCTTCTTGGATTTTTTTAGCCACTTTAAGAGTTATGGTATTATCTGCTTATTTCTTCAGTGACATATGACTCTGAACATTTTTATATGCTTATTTCTCATTTGTATACATTTAGTAAGGCATCTGTTAAGATCTTTTGTCTGCATTTCAATAAGCTTGTATGTTTTCTCATTGTTGAGTTTAAAATTTCTTTGAATATGTTGGACACAAGTCCTTCATAAGATAGGTATTTTGCAAATATTTTCTCCCAATCTGCAACTTGTCTTTTTATTCTCATGACAGTGACTTTCACAGAAAAGTGTTGAATTTTAATCAAAGCCAACATGATTTTTTGCATGGATTTTTTTCATATTTTGATGTTATATCTAAAAACATCCCTAAACATGAGATCTCTTACTTTATCTTCTAAAAGTGTAAATTTATGATTCACATTTAGGTTTATGATATATTTTGAGGTAATTTTTGTGAAAGGAATAAATCTATATCTAAATTCACTTTTTTGCATATAGATATCTGCTTTTATAGATACCATATTGAAATAAGTGCCTTTGCCCTTAACTGAAGAACAGATACACTTGTGTGGGTCTAATTCTGGGCTTTGCACTCTGTTCTATATTATTAGTCTGTGGATATTTTGTCATTGTTGACACCACATTTTACTATGTTCTTCCTTTTGTTTGCTTTGGTTTAAAATTTTTATTCTTTTCCATGATTCTTAAGGTAAAGTCTCCTAATACTGATGTCAAATCCTTTGTTAATTTAAGAATTATGTTTTATATTTTTACTATATGAACTTATTTAGATGCATCTTATCAATTTTGATACCTTTTTTCACTTTTATTCAGACAAAAAAAATATTTTTAAACCAACATTGAAACACATCCTCTGATCCATGAGGTTTTTAGATGAATATAGCTTAATTTACAAACACTAGGAGATTTCTAGATTACTTTCTGCCATTGATTTCTAGTTCTATTATTGTCAAAAATACATATTTCACATGATTTCTGTGTGTCTATATGTTTCTTTTTTTAAAATATTTTTTTAGTTGTAGTTGGACATAATATCTTTATTTTATTTATTATTATGTGGTGCTGAGGACCGAACCCAGCACCTTGCATGTGCTAGGCGAGCGCTCTACCACTGAGCCACAACCCCTTCCCTATATGTTTCTTTTAAAATGTTTATTTAAGTCTGTTTTAGGACCAGATTTTATTCAATTTTGGTGAATTGTCTATGTCTACTTGTGAAGTATGTATATTCTGCTTTTTTGTTAGTAGCTTCTACAAATTTGAATTAAATCAATTTTTGTCATGTTCTTTAGATTTTCTATATTCTTGTTATTTTCTGAATATTATTTATTTGAATTACTAAGAAAGTTTGGCGAATATTCTATATTTATTTATTGGTGTCTATATCTTACATTTTTATCTATATTGCTCTGATAGAAAAGAATTTGCTTCTGTTTTCTTTTATTCTTAAGTCTTAGCCAGTGTCTACTACATTGGCACATTATATTTGCATTTTTACTTAACAGCTTGTTTCTTATGAAAAACTCTATATCTCATGTGTAGTCTATTTTGGAAAACTAAATGACCACAGAGATCCTGACTGGAAGTTCTTCCCTTTTTCGCAATGACTTTATGATTTTGCATATGCATATTAAATTGATCGAAGTATGTAGATAGAAATTTTAGCTCAAAATCTTCTTCAGAAATATGACAAAATAATGTTTCATTATTTTGTGTGCACTATATTTTATGCAGTATAAATTGCAACTAAAAGTAATCAAATGACTTTTTTTTTTTTTAATCAGCTAAGCTTCTCTGGAAAACTCAGGGATCTGTACTTCCATTCAGAATCAAAGATCTAATGCACTCTCTGAATGCATTTGACTTTAAGGGGGTAATGGAATACACAGTTTTCTCTATATTATACTGCCAGAATATCTCTTGTTCAAATTACATGAGTATATTTCTGAATGCGTGTTTGTTTTTATCTTCTCTAATGGATATATTGAATTGCTAATTATAAAAGAGACTCTGAATGTAGAACACTAGCTCTTGTTGGAATGTTGTCATCAATTTGTCCATTCTGTTATTATTGGTTATATATATAATTACAAACCTATGTTTTAGTAGAATGAAGTTCCCTGAAAACTGTAGGAACAGTATCCTTATTAGGCATGGGAATAAATGTCCTAAGTTTCATGTTGGAATGTGCACCTTAATTTTAGGCATTTGAATGTAATAAGAACTCACATTTGGTAATACTGACACAGCGGTGGTCTTTAATAGAATCATACATAAAACTGTTTCGATTTGCCTCCTTACATATTGATAGAGGTCAAGTCAGCTGGTAATATTTCACAGAATTGTGTATTTTGCAGTCAACTCATTATTAGAAATGTCTCATTTAGGATTCTTAGAGTAGCTTAGCTTTGTTCTAGGCTGTTACTCCTTAGTGCTTCAGGGTCTTTAATTATTCCTCCCCTTGCATGTTTGGAGATGGAATGCCTCAAGGATGCAGAGATGACACCAGAGCAGCACCATTTCCCTTACAATGAATCTTGGGAAGTATATTGTTAGACCACTAGGCAAAATAGAAAGGTGGATTTAATTTGCATTGAATAAATAAATTAAAGTTAAATGAATCAGAGATGCAAATACATTATTAACATTCAGCTAAGAATGTTTAGGAATTTTTTTTTATTTCTAAATATTCAAACTCATCACCCCTACAGGAAGGAGTAAAGTGATCTCTTCTCCAGCTGGGCCAGTGTCCTGTCAAAACATTGTTGCATTGTATACAAGGTTAGAATGTAAAACACATGTCAAGGTCATTGCTTCCTGCTCCTCTGTGTAGTGTAAAAGTTCTAAGCACAATATTTTCCTGCTTCTAATTTGTATTCTTTTGTTTCTATGATTTAAGCAAAGGGAAGAAAAAAGAGATACTGCTTCAAAGGGAAGCCTTATAAAATAAATTAACTAAAAAATATTTCCCTTATAAATTCTATGTGTTATTGATTTTTATGTTAAGTATCTATGTTTTTTTCATGCAGAAAGTATTACATTTGGAAATTATAAATGTTTTTTTTTATTTTTATTTTTGCCAACCTAATAGGCTTATGGAATGAAAACTCACATTTGGTACTATTGAAACACTGGTAGGCTTTAATAGAATATAAAATTTAAAGTTTGAGTCCTTTTTCTAAAAAATGGGTTTAGACGATGTAAACTACCAATTGTGCTATAACCATAAATTGTGTAATTAGTAACACTACTTTGACTTATAAATTATCTATATGATAAATCTGATTAATACTTCCAATACCAGCTGTGATTTTCCAAGTGTAATATCACTATTTGCTACTCATTCCAAATTCTCTTATTAGGGTAAGAAAGTTATTTTTGTAATATGATTGTGTGTGTGTGTGTGTGTGTGTGTGTGTGTGTGTAATGATATAAAATCAGAACTTGGACAGAAAGTTCTTAGTTTATATTTGGGGGAAGTCTACCAATGTATCATTTGGGATTTCCTCTTTTAAAAAGCAAGAAAGTCAATTTTCCTATTTCATTCAATTTATAGATAAAGTATCTCCTTCACTAGCATGTCCCTGATTTTCTAACTTCCTTCTTCTAGGACCCAACTCTTAAAGGTTTTATTAGCTTCCAGCAGTACCATGTACTGGGCATCATGCCTTCAACACATAGGCTTTTGAGGGACTTTCAAGATCCAAATAAAATAGCTGTGTTGTCTTATCTTTATCCAATTACACTTGGTTTTATAAATGTGCTAGGTTGGTGACAATCAAGTTTTTATGACAAATATTTTAACACAAAAGTATCTTTGAATGAATTTAATAGATAAGATGACTTAAGCACATAATCTCGGTGATGATCAATATAATAACCTAAATATAATATAATGTTGATTCAAGATAAAATTAATTAGTAACAAATATACACTTGTCAATATGTAAATACTCAAGTAGAACAAAACCAAAAGATGAATTATAGGCATGTATATAGAGATTCACTGTAGATAGAACACCCACAAATGTACCCTGATGCAAATGCATTGATATACTGTTTTAACTATTTAAATACTTTGTGCTCTACTGACCTTAGTGATTCAATCTTCTAAAATGTCAAGTAACTTTTAATAAAGCTAGAAATTTGAAGGCTATAGTTCTCCCTTGGTGTACATATCAATTGCAATTCTGAGATGTTAAATACATAGTCTCAAATAACGATGAGCAAATTTTCATTTACCTGTTGTACAGCAAGACAGTCACAAGTCACATGGGAACAGCCATAATTCTTTGTGTGCAGAACATTTTTTACCCCAGGCCCCCAGTCAGTAAATACTAATAACATTTTATAATTTTATTAAGACAATGCCAATACATTTTCCAAGTGCTGCCAGGGAGGTGATTCTGTACACATTCCCTGACTAAAAACCACTTCCCGAGGACCTTAGTCCTGCTTCAACTCCGTTAGTCTGAATATCACCACAAAGTAACAAAACCCTATAATAATCTTCAAGGTCTACAGAAAATGCCCCCTTTAGTGAAATCATTATTATTCAAGCTGTGAAAGTGAAATAAATTCCTCCTCCTAGGCTCTGTAAAATTGTATGCATACCGGTAATTTAACACCTTGCATCCTAGTTATTCATTCAAGTGTCTCTCATTTATTGATAGATCTTCAACTTTCCCAAAGACAGACTCTTCAAAGATCTATAATAATGTCAGATTCATTTTCCAGACCTCTGCATACTGATTTATCAAGCTACATATTGAGCATATGTTATTTGATGAATAAATGAGTTTGAATCTCCTACATTTTAAACTTTTTCCTTCCCTTCATTTTTAGTTTTTTTTTTATAAGTTACAGTGTTTTACACACTTTAGACACACAAAATCCAGTCTTTAAAGTTTATTATTTAAAATTTCTAAGTGCAGTAAGTTTAGACAGGCAATGATTTTATTATTAGTTGACTAAGATGGTAACCTTAACCTCCTAATTTACTTTTCTTATGTGAAAAATATCAATTGTTGCATTCTTCTTCAATGGTGGCAATAGCACTTTATTTGAAACAAATACACAAACAAAACTGTAGTATTTTAGTGTCAATAAGCAGGGATTTATCAGAAAAGAAAAAACATACCTGCAATATTGTCTAAAAATTTAAATTGTAAAAATTTATTTGCTTGTCCAAATATAGGAAATAATTAATTTAATTCTCATTAACATAATAGGCTTTTATTATGTATTAATGACTTAAAGTCCTAACATATATAATAACTGGAATTTACAATGACATAAATATGTCTTTCAGTATTGTTTGCATATTAAATATGTTAATGAGTAATAAATAGCTGAGTAGAAGAATGTGAAATACTAGTCAGGTTTATCTGAATCACATTTCAACTAATATCCCCCAAATCTAATAAATCACAATGCAGAAAGAAGAGTTCTATTACTAGTATTGTAATTCTTTATAAATAATTGTCCCACTTTATTATTTTGTACCACTTGTGTTAAACTCTGAAAAAAATCAATCAGGAAGAAATAGAGGGAAAGTACATTTATTACCCTCTTCCTATCATATATTCACTAATGGCAAAGTGGGTAACTTCAGTTCCATAGAAATTTGGATATAATAATAGCCTGAACCCATTTACAATTGTGTTTAATTATTGTAAACAATGGATATCTATGCTTGCTTGGAATTAGTGCTGCAACATGGAAAGAACATTATCTCTTGAGAAAGACATGCTATTTAAAATCTTGGCTTGGCCAGTTATTAAGTATGTAGCTATCAGGAAGTAATTTAAATTCTTGGAATTTTAATTTTGTCATCTCCAAAGACAGAAGGAGAGAGAGGGAAAATAAACCTGGGAGAGAATTATGCTGATCAGATAAAATAATGAATTACAGTAGATGGGGTAGGGAGAGAAGATGGGAAGGGAGGGGATGGGAGGGGAGGGGAGGGGGGATAGTAGAGGTTAGGAAAGGCAGCAGAATACAACATGCACTAGTATGGCAGTAGGTAAAAAGTGGATGTGTAACCAATGTGAATCTGCATTATGTATATAGGGTAAAAATGGGAGTTCATAATCCGCTTGAATCAAATGTATGAAATATGATATGTCAAGAATTTTGTAATGTTTTGAACAACTAATAATAAAAATTTATATAAAATGTAGAACTTAGACACAGTATTTATGAAAATACTGAAGATTATGATCCTTCAAAGAGTCTGATTGATCTATGTTTCTATTTTTTATTTATGGCTCTAAAAGACTTAGCAATGACAACCCATAACCAGAAGTTAGATTCAAAAAACCATGAAAAAGATTCCTTCAATATTTATAATTTGTGATTCACTATCCTGTTAGTATGATGGAGAATTTAACTTTTAAAGCCTATTGAATCCATGGTCTCTTATAGGAGAAGGATAAGTGACCTAATGCTGAAAATTTCTAAGCTTTACCTTGGTCTTTTTAGTTGGGGTTCTTGATAAACTCCAGGACAGTGTGATGCAGTGGGACAACAGTGGTCTAAACTCAGTCAGTCTTCTAGTAACCATTTCTGTGTTCCTTTACAGCTCTGAGACTGTGGGTAAATCACTGGTGCTATATGGATTTAATATCATTTTATGCAAAAGGTAATCTAAATTTCTCTTGGCTCCAAATTTTTAACCATTATTTAGAACTGTGAATACAAAATGCCAAATGTCAGTATTTATTTTAGGAAATGCATTGACAACTGTGCCTCAGTGGAAAAATAAATAACATTTCATTGGTAAAATAAGAAAAAAATAAACAAATAAAAACTGCTAAAAAACTAAAACCTAAAATTTCACACATTAATTGAATTGTGCCTGGATCAATATTATTGAGTAACATGTTCAGAAACTCTTGAAAAATTTTCAACAAGAGAATTTAATCATAATCAGTTAGGTTATAGCCAATACACTGTATTTTAACTCAAACATTTTAAATGGGTTAAAGAGACTTGACAATTAAATGCATGAACTTAGACTTTCTTTTATAAAAGTTTTTTATTAGTGCATTATTTAGAAATGATGGTGGGGTTCATTTTGACATAATCATACATGCATGGAACATAATTTTCTTTATTTCTTGATCATTCTTGATGTACAAAGACACCATCTAATTAATTGATGTTTTAATGTTTTATTTCCTAAGTTTTAATGGTATATACTTGAAAAATATTTCAGAAATTTTTCTATGTACACATATAACTTGGAATTTGGAATATTGTTTATTTTTATTGTTCTTTGGTTTCTTCAAATTTCTAATTATAGGCAAAAATACTACCTATTTTCAGTAAAAGGAGATGTCAAATTAAAAAAAAAAAAAACAACAACATGGTGCTAGATCCTTTTAGTAGAATAGATTGGGAACATGTGTTTATAAAAATGACCTCCATCCACTTCTTTATTTTAACACTTCCATGAGCATTGTATATCAAATAGTATACCTTGTGATTGACCACATGTTTGCAACTGCTGATTTTTACCCTTTGCTTTTTTGTGACCAAATTTTACTACAGCTGCTGTCCTACTCAAAGGTCCTTGAACTTTGGTTTACTCCAAATCTGCACAGGACCAAAGGCAGAGCATTTGTCTCTTATTTAGAGATAAAATGACTGCAAAAAGACAAGTTTCTGTCAAATTGCACTGATCACACCATCTACTCACTCTTCCTTGCTTCCTCAACTTCGCTTTAAAAGTTTCTGCTAAGCTGTGCTTATTCCTCTCTATAAAACTACTATACCATCACAGATGACAATTTACAAGCAAATGAAGTAGTGCTGAATAAACTCTTGTGTTCAGAAAAAAGATCCTCGATAACATGTATTTAAACTTAATTCCAAACTTTAAAAAGCCTATTTGGTACTATCTCTTTAATGTATGAGTTGGGGGATGTGATTCTTGTTGACATAAGTAGTTTCTTTTAGAAAATTTTACATTTAAAAAAATGCTGAGCTTGACATTTGCATATATTTATAATCCTTCTTTGGCAATTGACTTTCAGAATAAAATATCTTTTAGAACTATCTAAATATCCTGTATTTTTCTTAAAGTCACTGTCACATCTAACACAGAGAAAATGAGGGACAACTCACAGTAGAATCCAAGGAGACAAAAATCAATAATAAAGAAGAAGAGTGAATACTCTTCTTGTATTTTTCACAACTGAATCTAGACATAAGGACATTTAGATATATCAGACTTATTATAAGAGCCCTTTCTCATTGCATTAGGTAATGAAAGGGCCTGCTGTAGAACAGAGTCAATAAGAATGTCACAAAGCACAAAGCTTGACCTGAAAGGAGATTTTTTAATTTTTTCTTTTCCCTATTCAGCATTCTCAGTTTGGGGGAAAAAAAAGTTTCAATAAAGTTTCTGAGGGACAGAGTATAATTAGGAGAAAAGGACCTCAAGGTTTATATTACTTTTAAAATAGCCGCTTGGCAAATCATTGCAGGCATGAACGTCAGCTTAAGATTGATGTTTATAAGAAAACTGCAAAATGCAATGAAACTTTGTCTCCTGGCCATGTACAGCAAATATGAGACTTGAAAGCCATTCTTCCTCCTCTGATGCTCAGAAAACATATAGATTTTATAAGAATTAATATATGAGCCTACTGTAAGAACCAGTCTAAAGAAACTCTTCTTTAGAGATGAAATTCTTCTTTTAGAGAAAAATGTATATTCTTGACTTTAAATGTCATCAGAGATTAGTATTTGTAAATTAATAGGAAGTTTACTTTTATATGCACTGATATTTTGTAAGATGCCTAAAATCTCAACCTTTGTGAATAGTGTGACTCAAAACAATTTCCATAACAACATTTTCATTTTTAAGCCAGTACTTTTGAAAACCCATAATAATGATTCCTATCTAAAACAATAACACTTTCTTTAACATCATAGTGCTCAACTCACATTATTGGTATGACATTTTCATTGTAGACAGTAACATTGAAAATATTTCTTGTATTACATTTGACCTTCCCACCCCAATCACTGTGTCAAGAAACAATTTCTATCAAAACTAAAATCCTCAAGCATCTGATAATCAAACCAGGATTGCTCTTATGTAAGGAAAATATAAAATGAATTGAGATATGAGTACTTTCACCTAATTGGATGTTTTATTTGTTGTTTTAAAAAGCAAATTTAGCTCTGGAATGTGGCAGATCTTATGCTTGAAGATGAACGAATGGCTTAAGGGTGTGACAGAGTGGGTGTTCACAAAAAAATCTAATCTAGGAGTCAGAAAACTTGAATTTTGATCTAACAAGTCAGTTATTAGTTGTATAACTGATACCGGAACCTACTTTACCACAGGCTTGCTGTGAGGACCAATGAAGACACAGAAAGTGGAAGTGATTTGACCATGAAGATATTGGAAAAAAGAGGCTTCCTTAATATTTAAGAGTCTTAATGGAAACCAGGAATTTGTCCATGATGAATTTTGAGAAGACACCTAAACAAAAGTAAACAAGCTATAAATGTTCAGCTTGATGAGTCTGCCTAAAATGAACACATTGACACAATCTCCATCTAAATCAAGAAATAAAACTTTACCAACAAACCCAAAGGGCTCCAGGTCACTCTTGATTCCTCCTGTACAAGATAATCACTACTTTATTTTTAATTTCTGAATTAACATTATGTAGCATGTATTCTTTGGTACCTAGATTCTTACACTCAAACATATGTGTAACAGATACATCCATGCCACTATGGTTGAGAGGTTTATTTATTTAAATTGATGGACAGTATTCCACAATTGCAATAGCTCATTAACTTTAGTTGGGGTATGGTATGAATGGATCGAAATATATCTACTGGATTATTTGAGTCATTTCCAACTTAAATTTAGTTTTAATAATATTCTCTTGAACATCCATGAATATATTTTGGTATATATATTTCTGACAGGAAAAATCACTAGATTTACTGGAATAGTCATTTACTAAGATATAATAGTTGTCTCCCCAGATATTTAGTTCTCAAGAGATTCCACCACTTACATTGTTCATTGATATTAAATATAACAGAGAAACAAAGCAGAAGAAAAACTTTAAATGTTTAAGAGAGGGTAAACATAAACATAGAAGTCAATAAAGTAGGCAAAAAAATTATAACCATGGAAGAGATAACAATAAGAAGAAACCACATAAAAGGGCTTAATACAAATACATTTGAAAAATTAGATGAAGTGATTATATGAAAATTGATTATTATACTATAAATATGTAAGAAAATATTTTTCTTTTTAGAAATGCATTAATATATTTAGAAAAAATGTGCAATGATGTATGTAACTTATTTTCAAATGATTCATGGTAAGAAATTTTATGAAAAATATTAGGTGCAGGAAATCTGGACAATGTTTACTAGGAGGTCTTTGAACTATTCTTATAATTTCATTGAAACTGTAAAATTATTTCCAAGTAAAATTTAAGAAATTGGTCATATAAATAGATAATACTTGTTTAACATACTTTTCCTGATTGAATTTTGCATATAATAAAATACCTCTATTCTAAATGTAGATTTATATTTGATATCTGTGTAAATTCTATGTAGGTATTTGAACAATCAAAATTAGAATGTTGTACCATTGTCTTTTAAATTCCCTGTTTTCCTTTTACACTCAAACCCCACCAACCCTAGCCTTAGACAAATATTATTATAATTATATATTATTTCTGCACCTATAGATTACTTTTTGTTTCTATAATTTTATATAACTGAATTCATAGAGTTTGGACTTTTCTATGTCTTGCTTCATTTTACAGGGCAACATTTTTGAGATTCATCAAAGATTTTGCACTTCATTCCTTTTTATTGCTGATGCAGTTCCACTTCTCTTAGGTAAATACCTAGAAGGGGAATCAATAGTTCATATGAGAACTCTAAGTTTAACTTATAAGAAACTGTCAAAATATTTTTGAAGGAACCATACTATTTATATCCCCTCAAGAAATGAATGAGCATTCATCTACATTCTCTTGAACACTTGGTATTTTCATTTTAGTGGATGTAAATTTGTGTTTTGTTGATATTTTTGTTGCATTTATCTGATGTCAAATGACATTGAGGGTCTTTGTGCTTTTCAACTATTTAAAAAATTTATTTTCCAAAATATATTTTCAAATCTTCTGCCAACATTGGTGGGGCTACCTTATTACTGTTGCTTCTAAGTAGTTCTTTACATATTATAGAGACCAGATATTTTTAAATACATTCATTGAAATTGCTCGTTCTGGGTTATGGTTAGCACTTTTATTTTAACGGTGTCTTCAGTAAAGCAGAAGTTTCAATTTTTTTAACAGTTAAATATATCATACTTCCTTTACTAGTTAATGTGTCTTATTTGATATTTAAGTAATCTTTTGCTATTCTAAAGCTATGAAAATTTTAGGTTCATAATATATTTTAAATTATTGGAAGTATAGAATGGGAGGTATTGGTGAATAACACAGTTTTGCATTTCAATTCCTCTTTATATGTCATTTGTAATCCTTATATTTCCTTATTTTGTCCACTAGGATGTGTAGTACAATGTTGAATAGAAATGGTGAAACCAGACATTCTGATCATGTGCCCTATTTTAAGTGTTTAGTATTTTCTTATTAAGTATGTTGTTAGTTGTTTACTTTCCACAGAAACTGATATAAAATGATGAATAAAATCAGTGAAAGGAATTGCTTCTACAAAAGCATTACAAAATTTATACAACTAAGGATCATCACCAAAATGAGAAAAGAACAAATTACATTATGATAAATGAGATGGCATTCCATAAAAATATTAAGTGATCCTAAATACAGAATATAATGAAAAACATATGAGTGAGGGGAAGATTTAGGTAGGAATTCTAGGAAGTTCTAGATGAGAAAACAAGCATTTGAAGAAATGAAAATAAAAAAAAAGAAAGAAAGATTTCTGTGATTGCAGGATGAACTTCATGTATTTTCACAGGAGGTTTTAGAGGAAACTTGAGGGACACAGTAGTGTAGTGGGAGCAGGGATAATAAGAAAATATCAACATTTGAAAACAGTGATTGATCAGATACAAGAGTGAAAGGAAAGTCAACATGAATGAAGACACCCACTATTCTGACTTGGAAGGTAACTGAATTTAGAGATCCCATCTTTCAAAGGTGAACTTACGTATAGGAAAAGTCTCATTTGGAGCACAGTAGCTTTGAAGTGTCTATGATTCACTGCTGACATGTAGTAGGCTTTATAAGTTGAGTGGAGGAGAAGCAAATTGAGCAAGAAATAATGATTTTTGACCATCAATATTTAGATTGGAAACATAACTGTGAAAATGAATAAGTTCACTAGCAGGAAATTTAGAGAAACAATTAAACATTGAAGACCTTTATTGTAAGATGTTTGAAATAAGATATTACTATTAGTGCATCATAGTTACGCATAATATTGGGATTCATTTTGGCATAACTATACAAACATGAAGTTTAATTGGCTTCAATTTGATCCCTAATACTTTCCCTTCTTCCCCTTATTATAGCTCTTTCTTCTATTTATCTAAAGCTTTTAAAAAGTTAGTGCACTATTATAGATATACATAAAGATGACATTCAATGTTGTATATTCAAATATGTACATAAAATAAGTCAGTTTCATTCCACTGTTCCTCCCTTTTCTCATCCCTCCTCCCTCTCCCTCAATCCCCTTCTTTGACTCCAATGATTTCTCCTCCATTTTTATAGGATTCCCCCTGTCTTTTCCTCCTAATTTTGGTCTAGCTTCAGTAACTGAAAATAAATATTCGACCCTTGATTAATTTTCTGGATCTAACTTATTTCACTTAGCATGATGACCTCCAGTTCCATTAATTAACCACAAATGCCAAAATTTCTTTCTTCTTTATGGCTCAGTAAAACTCTATTGTATATGTATGTATACCACCAATTTCTTTATCCATTTATCTGCCGATAGACATCAGTGCTGGCTTCATAATATGGCTATTATCAATTGTATGGCCATAAATATTGATGTCACTTTATCCCTATAATAATGCTGCTATTAGATCTTTTGGATAAATACCAAGAAGTGAGAGCTGTGTCGTATGATGGTTCTATTCCTTGTGTTTTGAGGAAATCTCCATACTGCTTCCTGGGGTAGTTGTACCAGTTTGCAGACTCAC
Organism: Callospermophilus lateralis; assembly: GCF_048772815.1. Classification (NCBI taxonomy): domain Eukaryota; kingdom Metazoa; phylum Chordata; class Mammalia; order Rodentia; family Sciuridae; genus Callospermophilus; species Callospermophilus lateralis. The sequence continues at coordinate 6,636,382 of NC_135309.1, read as the reverse complement.
CAACAAAGTATGAATGGAACGTTTTCCTCATAATCTCACTAACATTTATTATTATTTGTATTTGTATTCTTGATGATTGCATTTCTCACTTGAGTAAGATAAAATCTCCATGTAGTTTTGATTTGCATTTCTATGATTGCTAGAGATGTTGAATATTTCTTCATGTATATGTATTACTTATTTTGAGAAATGACTGGTTGGTTCTTTTGCCCATCTATTAATTGGGTTATTTGGTGTTTGACATTTTATATTCAGGATATTAAGCCCAACTCTTGGGAAAGTGTGGTAAATATCTTCTTTTTGTAGATTCTCTTTTTATGCTCTTAATTGCTCCCTTTGATGTGAAGTTTTTAATTTGATAATATTCAACTCAATGATTTTTGGTTTTATTTCTTGTGCTTTAGGAGTTTCGTTAAGGAAGTTGGGGCCTGTTCCAATGTGTTGGAGTTTTGGATTTATGTTTTACATTTTACATTTGTGTTTACTTTTTTTCTCTAATATGTTTTTGAAACCTTAGTCAAGTATCAAATGACTGTAACATTGTGGATTTCTCTCTTCGTCTTCTATTCTATTGTGCTGGTGTTTGTGTCTGTTTTGGTACAAGACATTATCTCTATTTTTTTTTGTATTTGCTAAGAGTTGCACTAAAATATGATCTATTTTAAAGAAAGTTCTATGTACCACTGAGAGAAAAGTGAATTCGGTTATTGATGGATGAAATACTCTATAGATGTCTGTTAGGTACATTTGATTAATTGTGTTTTTTTCATTCTGAAGAATCTTTACTTAATTTATGTCTACATAACCTATTTTTTTGGTAAGAGGGATGTATTGAAATCCCTCAGTATTATAGTTTTGTGGTCTATTTATTTCTTTATGTCAGGAAGGGTTTGTTTTATGTACATAGATGCATCTTTATTTGGGACATAAATATTTGTACTCATTGAACTTGGATGATTTCTTAATCATTATGTAGTGAGATTCTTTATTTCTTCTGATTAATTTGCATGGACGTATACTTTGCTGATATGGTATATTTTAGGGGTTTATTGCAGGGTCATAATGTATTCATAAAAGGGCTATTTCCCTTGAGAAAAACTGTGATGATTCAGTGAGCCTTCTCTCTAAGACAAAATTTGACACTTTGACATTTTCCTCAGTGGGTATCCCTGAACTAGCTGTTGGGGCTTACAAAATCACTATAAAAATGAACTGTGCTGTGGTAAATAATATTAATTATTCCTGTATGGCAATTAATATGCTTCATGAAGAACTAAAACAACATTGTCAAATGATACTTGACAATTGGGCTGCAATTAATTTTTTGTTATTATTACATCATAAAGGATGTCAGAAGTTTAATACTATGTTTTGCTTTAACTTACGTGATAACAGTAATTCTATTTCAAAGGAGCTAGATTATTTTAATGATATAATTGATAAGGTCCCACAAGATGATGGAGCTTTAGACTTATTGGGTTGGCTAACTTCGTGGTTACCCAACTTTACTTGGGTCAAACAATTATTCATAGGTGGATGTTTACTAATACTGGATTATTAACGTTGTGCTTGCTGTTCTCAATGCCTATCTTATTTTTTTCCTCCACCAGATTTAAAAACAAAACAAATATTATTCATCCGAAAGGCCTTAAAAATCAAGAAAGGGGAACTGTAGGGGTTCTGTGTTTGGGATTGGGGTCCCTGATGACTTCATGGCTGAGGTATGTTTGGTACCTGGGAAAGCTTCTGTGCATGCTAGAGTCTTATCAGCTTTGACCTTAATTTTAGGCACATAACTCCTTGGAATAAAGGAATTTGCTTGCTTTATAACCTCAATGTTTCACCAAGCTCTGTTGCTCCTGGAGCTGCCCACCTAACAGTAACTTCAGACAATGGACTTCTTGAGAACTGCACAAAGCTCTGAAGTTGCATATTGTAACTATGAAATGTAACTGCAGAATAAACAACCTTACTGATACTCTAAACAATAATGTGGTTATGGTACTATTTACCTAATGTAACCTATTGTTATAAATAAACTTGGCCACTTAGACAAAGAGCCACTCCTTGTCTCTCTTCCCACTCTTTATTATTATTCTTTACAGGATATTGCCTGCTTTTGGTTTTCATTTGCATGGCATAAACTCTCCCAAACTCTCACCTTCTTTCAATGAATGTTTTTGATGGTAAAATAAATCCCTTTTAAGCAACACTTGTGCTTGACTCTTTCTTTTCCTTCCTTCCTTCCTTCCTTCCTTCCTTCCTTCCTTCCTTCCTTCCTTTCTTTCTTTCTTTCTTTCTTTCTTTCTTTCTTTCTTTCTTTCTTTCTTTCTTTTTTACTTAAATGCTTAGCCACATTTCCACTCCCTTTTAAAATTGTTTTTAGAGACAGGGTCTCACTAAGGGACTCACTAATTTGTTGAGGCTGGCTTTAAACTTGCTTCTGCCTCCTAACCCACTGAGATTACAGATTTGTGTCACTTTCACAGGTTGTGGCTTGTTTCTTAATTGAATTTGTCAATCTATGACTTTTTGAATGGAGAATTTAGGCTATTTATATTCAATGCTTTTATAGAGATGATTTTTATTTCCTCCAATTTTTATTTATTTCTACTGATTAATTTGGATTGATTATTTTTCATTAAACTGTTGTGTTACTGCAATCATTCTGATCTAGGCTGTTTTTCACTTTTATTGTTACAATTTTTCTGCAAGAAATATGTCATTGAGTATGTTTCGTAGTGAAGGTTTAACGATTATGATTTCTTTTAGAGTCTGATTGTAATGGAAGGTTTTTATTCACATTCAATTATGAAGGATAGTTTTGCTGGACATAATGATAATTTTTTTAAAAAATTTAGTTGTAGATGGACACAATACCTTAATTTTATTTATTTATTTTTATGAGGTGATGATGATTTATTTTTATGTTTTGCTTCACTCTTGCTAGGCAAGCGCTCCATCATTGAGATACAGCCCCAGCCCCACAATTATAATTTTTGTTGGTACCTATTTTCTTTCAGGCTTGCTATATATCATTCCAAACCCTCCTTGCTTTTAGGGTCTTATGGCTTAATGCTAAATGTGTCCTGCCTTTATTTCTTATGGATTTTAAAATTCTATTCTTATTAAGTATATCAGGCATTTTTGTTATAATGTTTTTGGAGTGGAGCTTTTTTGATCCTATTTGGTGTTTTAAATGCCTCTTATATTTTCATTTCCATCTTGTTCCTAGAATTTGGAAAATTTTCAGTTATTTTCTCATTGAAAATTTTGAGCATTTTTTTAATTTTGTATTTTGGATCCTTCTTGTACTACAATTAGTCTTAAATTTGGTCTCTTCCTATTATCCAAGATTTATTAAATATTCTGGTCATGGTCTCTTAACCTCTTTTCTTTATATCCACTTTTATTTTTTTAAGCTTATATACATTGGTGTTGGGCTTGTGGCTCGGTGGTAGAAGGCTCATCTATCATGTGTGAGACTATGGGTTCGATCTTCAACACCACATAAAAACAAATAAAAGTATTTTGCCCCATCTAATATATATGCATATATATATATATATATATATATATATATATATATATAGAGAGAGAGAGAGAGAGAGAGAGAGAGATAAATACAATGACTTTATTTTACTTTATGTGGTACTGAGGATCGAACCCAGTGCCTAATGCACACCAGGAGAGCAGTCTACCTCTGAGCCACAACCCTAGCCCCTATATATATATATATATATATATATATATATATATATATATATATTAAAAAGAAAAACAAGATTGTGTACTTTCTCTTCATGGCCTGAGAATCCATCTTCAAAGTGGTTTAATCTATTGGTGATACTTTCTACTGAATTTTTAATTTTATTTATTGCATCTTTCATTTTTATTATTTCTATTTTATTGTTTTTTAGAATCTCTATAACTTTATTGAAATTGTTCTTCCATATCCTGTATTTTCTCTCAGATTTCACTCCTTACATCTTCTTTTAGCTCATTGTACATTTTAACTAAAAACTTTCTATAATCTTTCTCTAACATTTCCTCCACTGTAGTGTGAATGGGATCAAATTGTTGAAGTGTCTTGGGCTGTTTGGGGTGGTTTGTTTCTCTGATTTTTTTCATACCACTTGTATACCTACCCATCTGTTGGGATGATTATTACTTCTTTGGTGCAATGGACTATTTATTAAACTTTTTTTTTTCTCCTGGGCTGGTTGAATATCCACATATTAATACTTTCACTAGCAATGCATTCTCTGCTGTTCCCAGTATCAACATCTCTTTGAGAGAAGACCCTAAGCCATATTTACTTTGATCACCTCAGAGAAGAGTCACAAACTAATCAACCTTAGTAAAAGCAAGAAATTGTGGATTGATTTTTCTGCAGTTCCTCTAATCTTGGTATAAACTTATAATAATGTTCATTTCTTGGCTTTCAGAGTGACCAGTATTCTCCTACCAGGTCTTCTAGAATCTGCATGGCAGAGCAAAATGGACCTCCAGAACATAGGAGAAGGAGCCTAGTGATGGATCCTAAGAATCTAAAATTGGTTATTATTCTTAGGCATCACTAGGCTCCTAGTAAATTATATGACCTTTTAGAACTTAAAATTTATCATCTGTAAAATGCGGAGCCAGAAATATAGAACATATCATTCTAAAGTTCAACAAATACAAGACTCTTTCTATTTTTTTATCAGTCCATTGCCTGAGCCAACCAACAAAACTGGCACATACATCTATAATGAGTTGGCTTCATCTGGACTGAGAATTTTCTTTTACACAAGCCACATGTATTTACATAAATTGCATTTGTGGATAAGAAATAAGGATACAAATGTTTTACCATTCTCTATAGTTTCTACTTAAATTTGTCTGATATTGTCCAAAGGTGGTTGAGTGAACAAATATTTGTCAATTTTATGCTTTATGATGAACATTGGTAATGGAACCTCAAAAACATCATTTAATTACTATAAACATTGACCTATGTTAGAGAATTATAAAACTTTTCAATTTCTATTATTTATTATTTTTCTTGTATTTATCATTAACTTTTGTGAAAATAGTAACTTTAGTGTTAAGCATATATAATATCCTCCCCAAATTTTATCCAATATTATTCTGACTAGGAATTTACAACAAAATTCAGTTAGAAGTAGCAAGGGTTAAATCTGAGCTGGTTCCCTAGTAGTGAAGTCCTGGTAAGCAACTTTCAGATCCAGTGTGTTTTCCAGCATTATATTCTCTGAAAAAGAAGAGAACCAAAGAAAACTCTAAACTATTCACAAAGTCTAGTTGCCTTTTAAATGCCATCTGCTTCATCTGTTCAGAAAAATCACTTTCATTATATTTCAAGTCCAAAGTCTCTTTTCTTTGTCTGTGATAATTTTTTTTCCTTATCCAGTGAAAGAATCCACACCAATTTTATGGTGTTTTTCACCCATCTCTTCTCTTATAGAATTCTTCATTTTGCCCTGTAGAAAGCAGCCCAAGAATTACTGGTCAATTGACAATTTATTCTATTTTATAAGGCACATTTCATTTTTTCTTTTAGGTTTTCAAAGACTTTTCTGAGACGGGGGAAGGACCTACTTCTATTCACAATCAGTATGGCTTTGTTTGAGCTAAAAATTCTACTACATGTAATATCTTTGCTGAAATGTAATGAATAGTATTAATAATGCCAAAGAGGGTCACATGGCTAGAAAGTTATTAAAACTTACAGTAATTAATAAGCAAACTGAGCTTTACCCTGAAAGACTATTACTGAATAGCCAAGTCACCATTTGTTAAGATTTACAGCTTTTGTAAAAGTGGTGCTTTCACACTTCAGATTACACAGTTAAATACTTAATGAATATTTACAAATTATATAACAATGATAAAGAACAGTGATGTATCTGTATTACTACACAGATATGTTTATGTCCATCTATTCATAGGCCATATTAGAAAAGATACACATGCCGAAATTTTTATGAATTCTATTTAAAATAAAGTAATCATACACACACACACACACACACACACACACACACACACACACACTATTAAACAAAAGGGCATGATTTCCGGATTAGACAATTTCCATTTATTTTGGTCTCCCCTTCCACCTTTGACATGCCATTGTAAATTACTGAAATTATGGAAAAGAATATTAGGGTCTTGGACCAGGGACATAGCTCAGTTGGTAGAGTGCTTGCCTTGCATGCACAAGGCCCTAGGTTCAATCCCTACCACCAAAAAAAAAAAAAAAAAAGAAAGAAAAAATTAGCATCCTGTAGAGTGACCAAGCACAGTAAGAAATAGAAACAGAGTGCACGTTACTAAGAAAACTAGTTGTTGCATGTATGCTTCATGTTAATCCTAGATATACTTTTATTTTGTTGCTAAGCATTTTATAATTGCTGCTAATTGCACATTTCAAAGTTTTGTACAGGGACTGGAATTTCTGTATAAACAATAGAAACATACATATTATGAGCATCCATAAGGCTATTGCCCACTTGTAATTCTGTAACAGAATACTTAAACCTGGTAATTAATAATAAATATAAATGTATTTGCTCACAATTCTGGAAACTGTGAAGTAAGTTCATGATCAAGGGGCAGGCACATGGCAAGGATCTTCTTCAAATATAAATACTGTTACAATACCAATTAAATTCCTACATGAGTTTTAGAGAGGATGAAAATTCACACCATGGCAGCCATATAAGATGTATTTACTTTTGATGAGCAGCCAAAAAAAAAAAAAACAAAAACATTGGATTATTCATTAATCATATGACCAAGCATGAAATTTTCATGTTGCATATGCATATGAATAATTTTCTGCTTTAGAACTTATAATGAATTTATACATGGAAAAGAATATATAGTGTTGCTTTATGCTAAAATAAGCAGCATGGTACAGCTCCTTGTAGTAACATGATAGGAAATAAATTAGTGCATTGAAAGATAAATCAAAAAGGAATTTAAAAGCAAAGCATCAAAGATCACATTCTGGCATGTTTTAATTAGTGCATAATGTCATATGTTATAGTGTGATTCACACTGACATAATCATAAGTTCATATAATATAATTAGCTTCAGCGGACACAACATCTTTATTTTAGTTTTATGTGGTGCTGAGGATCGAACCCAGCGCTCCGCGCATGCCCAGCAATTGCGCTACTGCTTGAGCCACATCCCCAGCCCTGGTCAATTTTATTCTGCAGCTTCTCCCCTTTTTTCTCCATACACTGTCCCCATCAATCCCTTCCTTAACTCAACTGTTTTCCCTTCTCTTTTCATGAGATCCACCCATCCCTTTTGTTTATTCCCCTTTTCTTTCTAGCTTTCTCATAAGAGAGAAAATATTCAACTATTACTTTCTGAATCTGGCTTATTACACTTAGCATGATTTTCTCCAGCTCCACCTATACCAGAAAATGACATTATTTTCTTCTTTTTATGTGAATATATATCATATTTTCTTTATCTATTTGTTGATGGGCATCTGAATTGTTTCATTTATGTGACTTCTTTTGGATAAATACCAAGGAGTTGCACTGCTGCATCATACAGAAATGGTAGTTCCATTTCTAGATTAATCTCCATACTACTTTCCAGAGCAGTCACATTAATTTGTAGTTCCACCAAAAATGCATGAGTCTGTCTTTTCCCCATATCCTAACCAGCAATTATTGTTATTTGTATTCTTTATGACTGCATTCTAACTGCAGTGAAATAAAGTCTCAGTGTAATTTTTTTATTTGCATTTCTAAGATTGCTAAGAATGTTTAATTTTTTCATATATATGTTGATCATTTGCAATTCTTATTTTGAGAAATGTCTCTTTCATTATTTTGTCCATTTATTTTTTGTCTTCTTTATATGTCATGAATATTAATTCTGTATTGGAAGAATAGCTAACAAAGATTTTCTCCCGTTCTGTGGACTTTCTCCTCATGTTCTTAATGGTTTCATTTGTTGTACAGAAGCTTTTTAATTTGAGGCCATCCCACTTAATGGATTCTTGGTTTTGTTTTGGTTTTCCTCAGTATTAGGAGACTTATTAAGGAAATAGGTGTCTATGCCAATAGTTGGAGTGTTGACCCTATGTTTTATTTGTAGCAGTGTTAGTGTTAAAGAAATATAACATCTTGCCAGACTCCTTTGTTCTGTTTTTCAGACAGCTAGTGCCACACCACACTTCATTTTTATTTTTGTAAAATATTATTATAGTAATATCGCTTAAAAAGTAATTTATAAAATCATTGTTTAAAAAAATATATTCCCATGGACACGTTAAATAAGCAAAAAAAAATATATAGAATTACTGAAGTAATGTCTTAATGAAAGAATTTTCTGTGAAAACTCTTTCCTGTCATAAAAATTGAAAATATACTTATGAAAAATTGTAAAATATAGTATTTGGGGAGAAGAGCTATTTTGAAAAATAATAATAAAGGCCTGAAATGCAGGCATATGTAAGGTGATAATGGTGATGGCAGAAACATTTTGACATATAGAGATAAAATACCAGAATTATTTTTCTCCAACAGTTTCATAATTTTATAACTTCGATAAATACAAATTGATATTATTCTATAATCATTTTTCATTGGTAGACATTCTAGTTATTTCTTTTTCTGTCAATCCAACTCAGAACCTGGACACTGAAGAATAAAAGTCATTAAAAATGATTATTTATAATTTACCATATATAGAAAACTATAACAATAACCCAACACATGTATTTTAGATTTTATTTATCGAAAGAGTTGTTTATTTAAAAAATGAAAGAAGGAAAGAGGGTTATGTAAGAAAAAGAAGAGAAAATATTTGGCATTTGGTTTTGGGGGAATGGCTAATTTCACTTAGCATTATCTTCCTTAACTCCATTCATTTAAGATTCATAGTGGGGTAGGGAGGGGGAGCATGGGAGGAATAGATGAACTCTAGATAGGGCAGAAGGGTGGGAAGGGAAGGGGCATGGGGTTAGAAATGATAGTGGAATGTGATGAACATTATTAACCAAAGTACATGTATGAAGACACTAATTGGTGTGAATATACTTTGTATACCACCACAGATATGAAAAATTGTGCTCTATATGTGTAATCAGAATTGTAATGCAATCCACTGTCATATATAAAATAGAAAATAATTAAATATATAAAAAATAAAAAGAAGAAATGATGCTAGAGAGTTTTGAGAATCACTCCCTCTCACCTTTTTCTAAACTGTAGTCAATTAGTGTAAATAATTTTTGCATAACAAGAACTTACAATTGGAGACTTTTTTGAGTAACTGAGGATTAGTTTCTGAAAATTACTGTACTAGCTTATAAACTTACAAGCAAACTTTTATTGCAATTTTATGTAGCCTAAGATATCAGAAATAGCATGCATAAATGAGAAGCATCTCCAGAACCTCTGAAGGAGAATTCAAAGAAACTGCAAAACTGTAGAAAGAAATGCCAAGCAGTAGCAGAAAAATCAACTATGTGATACATGGAAGAAAAGAGCTTCATTAAAATAATTCACTCATTTGAGTTTACAGAGTAAGTTTCAATTTCCATGGAAACCTGTTAAGACATATCAATACTTGAGTTTGTAATCCAAAGATGCTGGTTTTATGCATCCACCCAATTTTACTGGGACTATGAGTAAGTATGATCAACAGATTGGACCCTCAGCACCAGGAGGAATAATTCACTTGTAAATTAGAGGCAAAATATCAATATTGTTTTTCCCACATATAGCAGTCTTTAAAATAATTCTGTAATAAGAAGAGAACCTAAATTACTTGGGGGATGATCAAATGGACACTGCTTTTCAAGATGTTTTTCTTTCCTTTCTCTTGGACTTCATAGAGCTCTTTAGTGATACATTGTGATCCTGAAATTAAAAGAAAATGTTACTCCGAGTTAACATCTATGTATCAGGCTTGAAGTTGTAACTTCTAGGTATAAAAAAAAAACAATATTTTTCATATTCTAAGCCAGAGAATAATTTAACATAGCCACATCATGAGAATAAATCAACTTTCTTGGGATTGAATTACTAATCAGTTGACTTTCAATTAATTAAAAATTATATTATCCTGAGCATGAAAGAACTATTGAGTTCTTTACTTAAAGGAAGCATTAAAGAGATACTTTCCTGATGGCCTGTAAGAAAATTAGCAATGTTTTAAACTATCTGTGACATTTGTCATCTAAGACTTTAGTACTTCAATACTAAAACTATAATGTTTTTAATTCTGTCAAGGATCTGAATAAGCAGGAAAGAAGATGCTGAACTTCTAATGAAACTCCCGTCTTCCCCAAATTAACTGCAGTCTTATGAAACCCTGAACAGAGGTCTCAGCAAGGCTTTACTCAGTCTCGTAATTCACAGAAATTATGAGATGTATACATATATATGTATATACATATATACCAACATATATTTTACATTTATATAATGTAAATATAATATATATATGTATATATATATATATATATATATATATATATATATATATATATATATATAATATGTATAATATATCTGTTAGTCTAAGCTGATAAGCTTGGGTAAATTTTGTGTGGTATTAGAAACCCTTTTCTACACCTCTGAATATAAACCTTGATGTACCATAAAATACCTGTAAGTGTATATGGAAAACTCCAAAGCCCATCTACATTGCAGTTGTATTTTCTCAGTATTAGTTACCTTTCACTTATAATCTATCTCAAACTTAGAATTATCAGAAGAAAAAATTGTGAGTGCGGACTCAGAAGCTGGGAAATTATCAATTTTCTTTTGCTTCTTTTTTATGGTTTTATTAGTGCTTTACAGTTATATGTAATTGTGACATTCATGGTGACATATTCATAGATGCACATAACATAATTGCTCCATTTCATTCCTCAGGACTTCCCTTCTCTCTTCCCTCCTGCTGATCCCCTTCCTCCAGTCTTTTGGTCTCTGTTCCAGTTATTTTTATAATTGGTGCACTATAATTATACATAAGAGTAGGATTCATTGTGATATATTTGTACATGCCCATAGCATAATTATTCAGAGTTCTTTAAAGCACTGTTTATGAAGTACTGCTTACAGTTGGTTACAAAGTACTGTTTAGGGAGAATTATGCAATGTTGCGGTAAAGGAGAGGTCATTTTGGAGTATTATGGGCTGAATTGAATTCCCCCCAAATACAATATGATGGTATTTAGAAATAGAGCCCGTAAAGAAGCAATTAAAATAAAATAAGGTTGTAGATGTGGACTTAAATTCAATATGACTGATGTCCTTTAATAGGGGGAGGGGGCAAGGAGGTATTTTTAACACAGAAAACACAAGCCAAGGGATGATTATGTGATATGTGAGTGAGAAAATGGCCATCCACAAGCAAGGAGAGGCCTCAGAAGACCCAAATAGGCTAATACCTTAATCTACGAATTGTAGCCTCTGGAACTATGAGGAAAGAAATTTCTATCACTTAAAGTCATCCAGCTTGCGATATTTTGTCACAGCAGCCCTAGCATATGAGTACATGGAATAATATAATTGTGCTTGGAAAGGAATTTTGGGGGGGATTAAGTATTTACATCAATAAGCATTTCTGTTGCAATGCAAATACCCTTGACGTACACAGCATATGATTAAAAATTCCTGGTCCCTGACTCTTTCCTTCAGAACAGACATGCAATTACTATGGAGACCTAAGTAGCACTGACTCCTGAATTACCTTAGGCTGTTGGAATACTGATCTATTAACATAAATTTATACAAGACAATTTCTTGTTGAAATTTAAGTGGGATATTGCATTAGCTTCCTGGTGTGTCCTGAAAGATCAGAAGAAAAAAAATTTTTTTTTTAAAGAAAGAGTGAGAGAGAGTGAGAAAGAGGGAGAGAGAGAGAATTTTAATATTTATTTTTTAGTATTTGGCAGACACAACATCTTTGTCTGTATGTGGTGCTGAGGACCGAACCCGGGCCGCACGCATGCCAGGCGAGTGCGCTACCGCTTGAGCCACATCTCCAGCCCCAGAAGAAAAATTTACCCCAATTATTCTTCTGAACCTAGAAAGGAGCATAAGTCTCTCTCTTAGATCTTCTACCTACTCCCAAATGCTTAATGTTCCCCGAGGAATTAGCTGCTCTAGGTTCTTTCAGGAGATAGGAAGCTTTCTTCCAAAACAGACATTAGCCAGGTAGGCTATGTGGCCATGCAGAATTTTAAAAATAATATTTCTATTTTAATATTTTACTTATAGCAAAACATTGCAAATATAGAACATAAAGTTCCCCTAGACCATCCACCTTATTTTTTTCTATTATTGATATTTTAGGTTATGGTGCATTTGTTGAAATTAATATTGATACATATATCATTTCTTCCTTCAGATTATCTTTGTTTTCTCTAATATCCCCCCTGCCCCCATAGGACTCCATTCAGAATATATATCACATGTTCATTGCTATGCTTCCTCAGTTCCTCTTGCCTATAACATTTTTCTTCTTTTTCTTCTTCTTTTTCTTCTTCGTCTTTTTTTTTTTTTATCACCTTGACAGTTTTGAAGAGTTCTTACCATATATTTTGTAGAATTTCATTACTCAATTTGTGCTTGATGTATTTGTTATGATCAGATTTGGCTTCTGTAATTATGTATATTTATATATATGATTGCAATATATGTTTATGTGTATTTTAATTATACATACACACACAAGCACACACACATACACATACATATACATACACATACACACAAACATGCCTGAAAGTAATTTATTCTTTCTACTTCTTCTATAATGGATAGTTGGTCTGAAATTTTCTTGTCTACTTATGCTGAAAGTGGATAACTTATAAGCATGTTACTAAATTAACAAGAGAGATTTCATGCTAAATCTTTTCAAGGAATCAAGTTGGCATAGAAACTGTTGCAAGTTTATAAAATAACAGGAAGTAATAGGTTTTTGAAAAAGTATACATTTTAATCCCACCCAAAGGAGGTAGGAAGGTTTCTGCCAAAACAGAAATAGTATACAAATAGAATATCCTCTGTATTGACCACATAAAAGGCATTAATAAGAAATTTTGTGTATAGATTTCAGATGTAGAACATTCAAAACGTGGATGTGAACAACACTGAAATTTAGGATTTTCTTTATCTCAGTAATTTCTTCCTTTTTATACTAGCAAACTACTTTTATAGAGAATCAGTTTTTAATCTTTATAAAACTTTTCCATACATTTTTCACTTTATAAGAATATAAGTACTCTAGAGAGATATTTGTTATTGCATAGTTGATAACTGGAATAATTGAATATGAAGTTATTTTATTTTAGTGTCTACATAAGATTGCATAATAAGAGTATTATATTTTGTAAAAATACACAGTGGTAAAATGTTGAGAGATTAGCTCAAATTGTACAATTTATAGCATGCTTTAAAGTGACAATTCATATACATTATTCAACTATGAGAAGATAAGGAATTGGATAAAAGTTCCCAAAAATAAATTCTCAAAATTATAATTTTGATCATATTATTGAGAGAGAAAGCATTTACTTAGCAATATGGATGTGATTGTGAGTGGAGAGGCCTATAGCATATGGTATTAAGTTATCACAAGGACGTGATAATTTTTTTAAAAGTTTTCATTTCACTGTAAGAGATTTAAAACTTCAGTTTATTATTTCTATAATAATAAGTAAATTTATGATGTTTTCCCCACCCACATTACTGGGGATGGAACCCAGAGCCCTGTGCATGATAGGCAAGTATTCTACCTCCAAGCCGTATCCCCAACCTTTTTTATTTTCAAACAGGGTCTCACTAAGTTGTCCAGGTTGTCCTCAAACTTGTGATTGTCCTGCCTCAGCTGGGATTACAGGTGTGAGCTGCCACCCCAGGCTATATTGTTTTAAGTCTCAGAAACTCTAGCACATGCTTACTTTAGGAAATTACTACCCAAAGATTTGGCAAATCTCTTGTTAAATGTATTGTCAACTTACTAGTAGTATTTTGTGTTAATCTTGTGAAATGATATAATTTTTTCTTATAATTTCTGATTGTCTATGACTGAAAATGATGACTAATAATGACTTTATTTGTACCCAATTCTAATGAGTTTTCCTGATTAAGATTATGTGTCCTGCAAACCTTGTAAAAATTGATTTAAAATACAATACAAATAAAAACAAAAATACAAATTTATTCTTCTTGAATGAGAATTTAAACTTGATAAATACAACAAATAAACATCTAACGGAATATTTTACTTAATGTATTCTATTACCCATTGAGGCGTCCATTAATTTTTTGTACCATATTGTGTATGATGTCCCCCAAATGCTATCATTGTAATACACGATAGGTAGATAGGTACTTGAGTATTATTTTTGAACTTTCCAGGCAAAAGTGCACAGGAAAGGAATTTTAGTATTTTCTAATTTCATAGGCATTGAAAGTTAAGGGATTCTGTTTTGGTTTGAAAATGTTTCAGCTTTCAAAATTTCCTTACATGCATCCCAAGGAAAAAATTATATCTTGAGGATGCTGTCAATCAACAGTTAATGAGAATTTGTTAAAAGACAGTTGAGACCGATTCCATGGAATCACTATTATAACAGTAAAAAGATTGGTACTGTATGCTACCAGTAGGAGAAAAGCATGTTGATTGTGACTTAGAAAATACTCATCACTTATTTAGCTTTCTAGATTATATGACCCAATACTTAGTTATTTTATACCTTTATTCAAAGATATGCAGAAAGGCAAACTAAGGTGATAGAATGTTTATATGACAGACTTTGACAGTGTTTATAAACTTATTAAAATACATAATGCCCAAATAAACATTTAGAACATTATCTTGAGATGTTAAGATTTAGGAAACTTTTTGAAACAATGTTTCTGACTTCAAACCAGATTAGAGGAAGCTTCCACTGAAGCAACCACCAACCAGATGGTGGTGTAAAGAATAACTAAGCTTTTGCATCTGGGAACTTCCACATAAAGAATAATGCACACCTAAAATAAACATCAAATGGTTATTATGTAACACTCTGTTCTTTTGCAACATTAACAAATGAGTTGTGAAACTAAAAATGGAAACAGTCTACATTTGCTCTAGTGTCCTGATTAAAGTGTTGTCAGATGTGTGAAGCCTTGGGTTCTGTGAGGACCAAAATAATCTTGCACCTTTTCTTTCTGCACTTGATAGGGAATCTCACACATTAGCATTTTAGTATGGTAGCTCAGCAGTGAGATATGTAGTAGTTTTGAGATATCAGAAAACTAAACACATAGTTGAATGGTTGGTTTCCAGTGAGCTTTCCATTGCATTCTTTTTCCAAATATGTCAATTTGCAACTTAAATTCAGAATACATTTAGAATGAATCTTTCAAACAACTTCATTTAATGATTTTTTGGTAAAACAAACAAAAAAGCTCCATTCTTTTCAAAGACACCTTGTTTTACTTTTCTTCTGCTGCTTTTGTGAGATTTCCCTCAAATTTTATTACTAAATAATAAACAGCATGTATAATAGGAGCAGATAAGCAAATGTTTATCTAACCACATGTCCATATTTTACTTTATACAAATGCATGAAGTCTGCAAAGTCATATTATAAATAGTATGAACAGTTTGAAGAACTAGACTTGAGAGTGATTTATTTTATTCTATTCATTCCCATTCTATTTGCTCATTTAGATACTCTGATATATTTGTTTCCTGAGAAAACTCATCAACCATTTTCTCAAAAGAAATTACTCAGCAAAAGGAATAAAATGAAACTTTCCTTTGAAAATGTCCTGCTTTATAATTTAGTATTTTTGATTAAAATGTAGCTTGTCAGCAGTCCTTACATATTGAGTACTGACAATGTTGTATCTCAGAATTTCTATTGAAGTATGAGATCCAAACTTACTTCTGACATACTAATGAATGATAACAGATGTATGGAAAATGTCTGGAATAATTATTGAATATAAATAACTACCAGGGCAGGGCACAGTGGCACACATGTATAATCCCAGCAACCTGGGAAACTAAGAGTATTGTAAGTTCAAGGCCAGCCTCAGAAACTTCACAAGATCCTCACCTATTTATCAGTGAGATAAATAAAATAAAATAAATAAATTAATAAAATAATAAAAATAGTAAATAAATAAATACCAGGAACAGTGAATACATATCTAAAAATCCTTGTGACATTTTTGGGAGTCTTGAATATTTCTCAGTCAAAAAAGTTCATTTTGGAGGTAACTCTATCAAGTTTACAACTCTTAGAATAGTTCTAATTTGCATTTCTCTGATTGCTAGAGATGGTGAGCATTTTTTCGTGTATTTGTTGATTAATTGTATATCATCTTCTGAGAAGTGTCTGTTCAGGTCTTTGGCCCATTTGTTGATTATTTTTGTTGTTGTTGTTTAAATTTTTGAGTTCTTTGTATACCCTAGAGATTAGAGCTCTATCTGATGTGTGAGGGGTAAAAATTTGTTCCCAGGATGTGGGCTCCCTATTCACCTCACACATTATTTCTCTTGCTGAGAAAAACGTTTAAGTTTGAATTTGTCCCATTTGTTGATTCTTGGTTTTAACTCTTGTGCTATAGGTGTCTTATTAAGGAATTCATGGCCTGACCCCACGTGATGGAGATTAGGACGAACTTTTTCTTCTATTAGATGCAGAGTCTCTGGTTTGATTCCGAGCTACTTCATCCATTTTGAGTTAGCTTTTGTGCATGGTGAGAGAAAGGGATTAAATTTCATTTTGTTGCATATGAATTTCCAGTTCTCCCATCACCATTGGTTGAAGATGCTATCCTTTCTCCATTACATGCTTTTAGCACCTTTGTCTAATATAAGGTAGTTGTAATTTTGAGGGTTGGTCTCTGTGTCCTCTATTCTGTACCATTGGTCTACCAGCCTGTTTTGGTGCCAATACCATGCTGTTTTGTTACTAATGCTCTGTAGTACAGTATACTCTAAGATACCAACTCACTCCAGTAAGAATGGCAGCCATTATGAAGTCAAACAACAACAAGTGCTGGCGAGGATGCAGGGAAATAGGTACACTCATACATTGTTGGTGGGACTGCATTGGTGCAGCTAATTTAGAAAGCAATATGGAGATTCCTTGGAAACCTGGGAATGGAACCACCATTTGACCCAGCTATTCCTCTTCTCAGACTATACCCAAAAGACCTAAAAACAGCATACTACAGGGACACAGCCACATCAATGTTTATAGCAGCACAATTCACAATAGCTAGACTGTGGAACCAACCTAGATGCCCTTCAATGGATGAATGGATAAAAAAAATGTGGCATTTATACACAATGGAATATTACTCAGCACTAAAAAATAACAAGATCATGGCATTTGCAGGGAAATGAATGGCATTAGAGCAGATTATGCTAAGTGAAGTTAGCCAATCCCTAAAAAACAAATGCTGAATGTTTTCTCTGATATAAGGGGGGTGACTCAAAATGGAGTAGGGAGGAAGAGCATGAGAAGAAGATTACCACTAAATACTAAAGAGAGGTGGGAGGGAAAGGGAGGGAGAAGGGGAATTGCACAGAAGATGGAAGGAGACCCTCATCGTTATACAGAATACATGTATGTCAATGTGAGGGGGAAAAAAAGTGTGTCACATTAGATTGGGTAGAGAGAAGTGATGGGAGGAGGAGAAGGAAAGGGAGGAAGTGAAGGACAACAGAATAAAATAGACATTATTATATATATATATATATATATATATTATATATATATATATATATATATATATATATATATATATATATATATATATTTTTAGCTCTATTTTCTTCTAGCCATGTGTCATGAATGTACTCTTTATTTTAGCATATGTAAATCAGAAATTTATGCTTCCTGATATGATTGTGTGGCCATCCTATGAAATTATAAGCCATTCTAAAGCATGACTCATCAGAATATATGATAATTAATGCCTACAACTAAAATATTTGAACTTGTATATGTAAATGAAATTGCATAATAAAACAATAGTTTAGCTTAGAGAACTTCAGAGAGGATTTATGAGCAATTCCAAGAATGAGAGTTAATGAGAATGCTGAGAAGAAGCAATGTTAGGTAGGAAAAAGACCAAAAGGGTAAGCTTTTACAGATCAATGACTATGTATTATATTGGTATCAGTCAAGGATTAAAAAAATAACCCAAAGAGAAAAATGAGCAAGTAGAGTAATTCTTCATTACAAATGATAGTGAAAATGTGAGGAGCCTACTAGATTTGGAGATGAGATAATTTCTATATTTAATATAGTAGTAGAAAGAGTTCAAGGGAGAATTTGTAGTAGTTCATGGAATGTGTGAGAAGTAAAGAATTAGAAAGGAGCTTTTACTTTTGCTTTTCAAAGGATGTGGTGATTACAGGAGAGAAAAATTGATGCCTTTGGATGTGAGAAGCATAAGGAAGAATTTTGACTATGAAAAAGAGTAAAAAGACTGAGATCTATTTATGTTAAAAATGGAATGGAAAAGAGGGCGATACATTCTGATTTTGGTGCTGGTGATGTACTAGTGTAAAAAGGCACTCACAAATACTGACCTCATAGGACTGCTGAATTTATGAACAAAGAAGGAAGTGGGGCCCCATGATCTCAGGAAGATAAATCAACCTTGACATCATTAAATAAATGCAAGAGTGAATGAAAGCAGGGTTTTAGAAATGTGGGGGATGAACCTTAGAGAAACCACATCCAATTCACTCAGTTTCTTCATATATGGAACCCACTATTTGACTCAGAGTAATGGGCTAAATTTGAGAAGTAAGTTAAGTTTCAAACTGCTGTGTCTGTAAATGCTCAAATAGAAAAAGGAGGCCTTCTAGATTGTTTTCTCTGCATTGCTATTCCTTGGCCCAAATTACTAAATATCAGTGCAATGGCTGAACTCTCAAGAAAGGCATTAACTGACTTGATCCCCACCTTTCCTGCTCCCTGAAAACTATTAATTTAGCAGGAGATAACACATAGGAAGCCCATTTGGTGAGAGACTTCTATTAACCACAATTTTTGGTCCACTTGGAGAGCAAATGAAAAACTGATGATACATTCACTTAAATATTTTATTTAATTGTTGGATGGTTGCTCTAGGTACTTTAAATAATTGGATGTTGTGCCTTTAAGTCAGAATATATTAAATGAATTTGATCTTAGAAACTGAAAGCATAGAAGTGCTTCCATAGTTTGTCTATCTTTAACAATGCTTACCCAACTAAGATATCAGCTTCTTGCTCATAGCAGTAAATATTATCTGAACTAAATGCTTTGGCAGTGAAGCAATTCTCTATATCCTATCTACACCTTTACAGCAGGCTCTCCTGTTTTTCGCCATGAGTCAAATAGAATCTGTGCAGCCTGGAATCCCATAGTTATTTGTCTACTCTTTCATGCAAATTGCAATATGTTAATAAAACTGATTTTACTTTGTAAATCTCTGTTACTTTCTTTAAAATTCTGATCTATTCAAAATGATTTAAGAAAATGCAACCTGATACATAGAATTTGAATTAAATCTCTAATTTAAGCATAATACTTCTTATTTAGTAAATTCTATGTAATAAATAATTTCTGAAATTTATGGCTTGTATGAAAGCTTTGAAGATGACATTATTTCTTACTTTCTTATAATACCTCCAGAAAGATTGTGTAACAAAAATAAATTTGTACTCAAAATAAAAACTATTTTAAAGTGGAACAATAAATTAGAATTTAGGCAGTAAGATAAACACAGCAGTTTAAAGCTGTATAAAAAGCTTATACGGTTTTATTTCAGTAGTTGTTGAGTCACATTATCCTGAAAATGTTGATGATTAACTTCAGTCAATATTAGATGTTGTACATGAACCTAAGTATAAAACCTTCCAGATGTATAAAACATACATGTACTTAACTGTGTATTTAAAATTGTCGAATTGGTAAATTTTATGATTTTACATATATACCAAATATAAATATATTTGTATGTGTATACACACACACATATATCCACAATAATAGTACCTTCTATACATAAGAAAAGTCCAAGTATATGTTAATTTATATCAATAATCTGTACAGATGTATCAGATGTTAATAATGTAAACTGAACACTATTAATGTATATGAGATCTTTTGAAATGAAAATCTATTATGTATAGGGCACTTATATTTTATGGGGCATGTATAAAGTTGTTCAATATCAGTTTTTATAGATGTTCTACAAATAGGACAATGGGAATAATGAGACAATTATTCATTAATTATTTATTATTTTTTGCCTCTTCTTCCTCATGAAGCATTGTGTCTTTGCTCTTTAAATAATCTTGCTACTTACATTCTTACTGGAATAATATGATGAAAGTATCACATGCAAGCTTCATATGATCAGAAATTTTGAGTCTGATGAGCACAAATATTGATGCCATAAACAACCCAACAAATTCATTCAGACATGTTTTGATAAGTGGAATTCTGTTAATTCTGTGGGATCATGTGATGATCATTTAATTTTAAAAGTGTAACAATGCCATTAATTCAGATTAATACACAAAAGAATAAATTTTCAAATTTATATTAATTTCTTGTACATGTGTACTTAAATAAAATTATCTAATGCCTGCCACATATATTCTTTATAAAAGAAATAGAAAAATGTGACAAAACATCTATAAAGTAAGAGATCATAATAAATTGTAGACCTAGCATAACACTTTGTGAATAGGCATTTTATTATATATAATATGATCTTAAAAATAATGGCTTCTCTAACTTATGCATTTTCTTAATTTTAGTAGTAGATGTATGAATTATAAACAATACTTTGTAAATTTTGGCTGAGATGGAAAAAGCAAATTTTAAGATTTATAAATAAAACTTTAAGATATATGCTGTGTGTATATATCTATCTACCTATCTATGTATACATATATAAATATTAGATACATATTTGTGGAATAAATGAGTGAATGAATGAAATACAGACCTATTCAAGTTGATTTTCAAGTATAAGAGTGCTAAAATGTTAGTTTGTGATTTAAATTATTCTTATCAGTCATACACTTAGGATAATATTTTATTTTGGCCATTTAGGGCATTGTTTTAAGCAATACTTTTCAATTTCCACATAAAGTACATATTGGAGGTAAAAATGAAACATAGTTCTTTAAGCTTGTTTTTAACAGCAAATCTACTTGGGAAGACTTGGACTTAGATGCTTGCCTGATGGTGACACATTAGATTCTTCAGCAAATATGTGCAAACAAAAGACTGTATAGGACATAGAACTAAATCCTAATAAACAAAGACTAATGAGGAGAGTACTGGGATCATACAGAAAAAAAAATCCTCCTACATATGTGCAATGTCATTTGATATCAAGGATGTGTGTGGGGTGTGTGTGTGTGTAAGAGAGAGAGAGAGAGATCTCACAGGAGTGACGGCATGTCACACTCCCTGTATATTGTGTCTGAAAATGCAGCGTCATGGTGTAAACCTGGGTGCTGGGCATTCTCTTCCTGCTTTACCAGATGTGCAGCTGTGTGTAGGGGCAGATCTTCACATTTCCTCCACCAACATGTGTATTCTATGGCAAAATAGGATTCAAGAGAATGTAACCTGCTCTTTGATACCTTGCCCCATTCTCCCTCTACTTGAATTCAATGCAGGACTAGAAACCAAATTTGTCCTGAGTTATTGAACATTTCTTTCTATGATTCAGCCAACTTGTGCTTTCCAAACAAGACTTGTCTGTGGCAAGTAGGGGCCACAAGTAGGGGCTCTTAAATAGAAGAAGGCATGAATTGCTATGTTAAAGCTTTTTTTCACCCTGCAGGTGTCTATGAGCTTAATAAACTTATTAGGGTGGCCTGTCTTCTGCTGTACCTAAGCACTGCGGAAATCAGTTACATATAACTTGCCTCTCTCCAGGGCACCAGGAAGTGAACTAGTTAAATGCACAATAGAAGCAATTTTGTTTGTACATTAAGTAAACATTTTTCTTTTTCTCTCATTTTTTTTAACTTTTTATGAGTCCAATATAAAATTTCATACATCTGTTTTGAAGGGTGAGCAAAGAGGGGAAAGAAGTTGGTGATATTGAATAAGAATCTTTAAAAATTTACAGAGCTTTCATACTCCCTGTACAAATCATATATTTCACTTGTTAAGTTACATATATTGCCCTTAAAAATAGTATTATCTCCCACATATTGCATTAAGATTACTTTTAGAAGCAGTTTAACCCCACATGCTGTTGGGAACTTATAGCTATGCCCTGGAGGGCTTTCTTACCCCCTTTTCTCTACACTGTATGGAATTCAATAACCAGTGTAATAGGAAAGGAAAGAGGCGGGGGAAGGCATATGGATTAGAAAGGAAGAAATAGAACTGTCCTTATTCACAAACCACTTCATTTCTATGCAGAAAATCTCAAAGAATCTGCCAAAGTACAAATGTGGAGAAAAATGTGAAGAATATGAGTTCAATAGGATTACAATCTATAAGCTCAATATGCAAATGTCAATTGCATTCATTATAGCAGCAATAAACACTTAAGACCTGAAAGAAACAAAATAAAAACCATTTTCAGTATCAAAAATGTGAACCCATGTTTAGTTTACTATATGTTCAGATATATAAGCAGAACTATATGTCTGCATGAATGTGTACATGCCTGGATTATTATCTGTAGGTATATGTCCTAGTGCTGTCCTCTGAGGGCAGGGGAGCTAGAATAATGGTGCCCAAACAGAAATGAGCAAAGATCTTGTTTTCTAAATTTCATTTTCCAATGTAAAGAACCAGGAGTCTTTATAAAAATGACTCAGTTTTACAAATGTTGTTGGAGAAAAAAAAAACATGAATATTTGCAGTACCTAGTACCTGAAAGCAAGGTAAAACTCAAAAAAAAATAAAATAATTAAAGAATGGGAAATGCCAAAAGATCAGAGAAACGAAGGCTAGATAGCTCCCAACGGCCAAAGTGGGAATAACATGAACAATATATAACCAAGAAAGTATAAAATGCATATCCATTAGCTTGTATTTATATAAATTAATGGGGGCAGAGAAAAAAAGATTTTACTCATTGGGATATATACTTACACAAAACTTTTAGAATATGTCTTCACTTCTCACTTTTTAAAAAGTTTTCACAAATCATAGTATATGTGTTGAATGTCACTATTCAACAATTCTTTCCAATTTCCCAGTTTCAACCACACCAACACTATGATTTTGTTTGTTTTGGTTATGCTAAAAAATGATTTTTTAATAAGGGGAAATAAACACGAAAACAAATAGAATCATCAGCTACAAAGGAGACATACCATTTAACCAGAAGCTAAGACTTCCATCTGAGAAATTGGGAACTACTTATGCCAGTTACAGACAACACAACAAAATACAGGTTGTATAACAGGCTGGCATTATTATGTCACAAACTGTAGGAAATACAATTGATTTTCTAAAGAATGGGACAGTGAAATAAACAGATTAATTGGAGAAACTCTTTGTGTTACCAAGTCCAGAGTGATACAATAATGGAGAATCTCTATGACCTTATAAAGGCAAGGGCACTGAGGGTTCCGATTTCTCAGAAATGGAGAGATAAACGCCCTCCTTGGGACAAAATTTATGCATACTATAGAGCTCTGTCAGTTAGACTCTATTGTGTAGAGTTGTCAGTTCTGAGGAAATGGTCCATTCTAATTGTGGAACTTGGAGAGATTATCAAGTACTTCTTATCTCTGAGCCCTTCAGAACTTGCCAGGTTCTATAGCTTCCCTCTATTTTTGTAAGCTGCCACAATGCCCTCTAAATTATTCCTTTTTTACTTAACTTAGTTTCTTTTTTGCTCCACTTAAATTGAATCTGTTGTGTTCAGAGAGGCTTAATTGACACATGCTACCAAGTCCTCAGATTGACTAATACTTTGCACAAAGTATTTATACACATTCCACGTTTTGTGATTAATTTCAGAAAATTGGGGACATAAAATAGACCCTTGCATGATCTCATCTTCCATTCTAAATATGTACTTGAGCATATATTTATTTAGATAAACAGCTTCAAGGATGGTCTTGGCTGATGCTGCTTAAATAGTGGGAAACAATCTGAGTTAAAAACTGAATTTTGTCAAGCTTCATGTACTCAGCACGAATCCTTAGTTTTAGTGACCAATTTCTATCTTCTTATCCAGCTCTTTAGCTATTTTTTCAATAATAGATCATAATACTACTAAGCTGGGGTTGTGGCTAAGTGGTAAAATGCTTGCCTAGCTTGTGTGAGGCACTGGATTTAATCCCCAGCATCACATAAAAAATAAATAAAATTTAATTCAATTAAAAATAAAATTAAGGTACATGTTCATCTGCAATTTAAAAAAATCTAAAAAATGAATTAATGAAATAAGCATGTGAAAATTCAAATTAAAAAGTTAAAATGTGAAAATTAATATTTCCATAAGAAAGTAAATCAAAGAATAGCTGCAACAGCATGGTATAGGTGTAGAAGTCAGTTGGAATTGTATTTTACATAGAGTTGGATCTTGGCTAAAATGAACACTGAAAGTATTGTATCAGTCAAAATAAAACAGTATGATCACAAAATAAAACCTGATATTTTTTAAAATGACTTTGATCATTTTCTCTTTAAAGCATCTTCAAAACTATATTAACTATAAACATTACTCAAGACTTAAGTACAAAATAATTAAATTTGTATAATCATAATTTATTTATCTGGGCTAAAGTTATTTGCAGTTAAGCATGCCATCATATCTTTCTATAATCTTTTCAGAAGAAAAAGAAGCTATTATGTGGTGTGTATTCATCTGGATGCTCCAGAGTAACAATATCAATTCAATATAATTTAAGAACACATCCTCATAAACCAGGTAGATACATGATGATGTTAGTTGACAGAAAGAAAGGAAAAGAGTTATTTTAAGAATTGGTTTATGCCAATTGGGAGACTGGAAAGTCCCAAATCTGTAGTGCATATTAGGCTGGCTGGAAATTCAGGTAAGACTTTTAATTGCATTCTTGAGTTCAAAAATCTGCACGGCAAACCAACAAGCTGAAATCAGAGGGAGGATTTCTATATTGTAGTCATGAAGCAGGATTCCTTCTCTTTTGGGAAATCTCAGTCTGTCTAGCCCTTCGATGAATTATGCAACGTCCACCCACATTATGAAGTACAATTGGCTTTATTTAAATGAACTCATCATATATATATATATATATATATATATATATATATATATATATATATATATATATATAATCAGGGGTAAGAATTATTGAAGAGTAGAAACAAAAACAGAAATCTTGCAATGCAAGAGGGGAGCAGATAGCAGTTTTTCTCCCTGATTGTAAATATTGATCACATACAAAAATGTCCTCAGAGCAACATCTAGTAGATATGTATTTGATCAAAGAACTAGATACCATAATCCAATCAGGATTATGATTGGATTACGGTATCAAATGAGAAATTGACTATCACTGTTTTGTAAAATACTTCATTCCCTGGATTCTATGAAGGTACAATGAACCGCACACTTATGTCATGTGCCATACACCAATATTCCTGGTGTCTTTCCTATCTAGTTTTTGAGACCTATCTTTGGCATGAGAAAATCCTTCTCACAAATAAACTTTTTTATACCTATCTTTGTCACACATAAAGTTTTTAATCTGAAAAATTATGATGAAGAAGGAAATTAAGAAAATCATTTATAATGGCTCAAAAATCTGTATAAATTAGCCTGCTAGGTAATGTGATTATGAAATTTTATCTATCCATCCTAGCTAGAATCTACTTAGGCTTACATTATAGCTATATATTTAAGTTTGGTCTTATAGCAGTATGCATACTATTATTATTCCACAACCTATATAAAGCAACAGAAAGCTTAAGGGCCATTCCTAGAAATAAGGGCTTTCCTTTCTTGAATCATGATCATTTTGAGCATTCATAGGTGGAAATTCTAGTTGCCAAGCCGATGACATTAGGAGATAGGGAAAATGGATGTGATTGAATCATTAGGGCAGAGCCCCTGGAGTGGTGTCAGAACCCTTAGGAAAAGAGAATCCAAGAGCTGCTGGGCCCTTGCTATCACCTACATAAAGAAGTCCTCACCTATGAGCTTCTGGTCCTCACCTAACATCAAATCTTCCAGGTCTTTAATTTTTAGCCTTTCAGCCTCCAGAACTGACTAATAAATATTCACTGCTTATAAACCCACCTATTTCCAAGATTTTTGCAAAACAACACCCCAATTTGTACTGATATCATTCATCAAAATATTATAAATGGTATTACTTAATTTAATTAAAATTCCAAATAAATATTTCCATTTTGAACTATGTCAACTTTGAAATTTATATCCTTCCTGAACAAATTAGTTAGACATTTAATTAAAATAAACATTACTCAGAATACATTTGTGACTACAAATTTACTTAATTTAATAAAATACTACTACTAAAAGTGAGGAATTTTCTAGGCTTTTCAGTAATAAAATGGCAGGATTGCAACAACTTTCTTAACATATGGGCTACGAAGCGAATCTTCAATTTAAATACAAATAAAATATATATTTGTGATTTATCAATAGAAGCTGGAAAGTGACAAATTTTGCTGTTGTTTGCCTATCTATGTGTGTATGTATACATAAAATGATATTTGTATGTTATAATTTTATATTAAATGTTTAATATTAAATGATTTTTTCTATATATAAAAAGCTATAGTGAAATACATTATTGATCTATTTCTATGAAATCTAAATAGACAAAATATCAATCACATTTCTATTATTTCTGATATTATTTTTGTTTCCAGAGAGGCTTTCTTAGTTTTGCAAGAAGAATGAGGTTTAAATTTATTTTTTTGTGGTTTCCACTCATACACTCACTAATGGAGATGATAGCTCAGTTTGGGGGAGGCACGGGGGTTAAGGGGTTCATTCTAAGAGTTCAAATTGTTTCTAAAACTTCAATACACATATGATTTTTTTTAAAAATCATGGTTTCATTTATATGTAAAATAGGACAGCCTTTCTCCTGTTTTTTTGCCAATCAGTAGTTTTTCCGCTCAAGCAACCCTGTATTTATTCTGTAAGAAAATATCTATTCATGTGAAAGAAATCTTGTTCTTCCAATTTTCATTTAATTTGTGTTGGTATCTCAGAGTTACTATGAAATCTATTTTCTTTCTCACTAAAAGGCCACTTTTCTTCATGCGGCTTGATTTGTAAGTAATGTAAGAAGCATGGTGTACACAGACTAAGGTGAACAATAATATTTCCTTTGTCTTTATGAATTTAGATTCAGAAGCAAAAATATAAGCCAGCAGTGCCAAATGATAAACCTTGGAAGGTAAATATAAAAATGGAGAGGAGTGAAAGGGATGGACACTTCCACATGCTGCATTAAGGAGAAACCAAAAATAACCTGAAAAATAACCTGAAGCCTCAAATGCTAACCTACAGTGGAGTTTTTTGAAGTTGTTGTCATTTCTAGTTCTCCATGAGAGAACCAGAAACATACCATTAACTTCATGCTGAATGACATCATATACAATATCCCATTGAGATTGTGTAGAGGAAATTCTGACATATTCCCACACAAAACCAAAAGATTTAACTGGGTAAAGTAGCAAATCAAGCTTTATTATCATCCATTTTTATTTAAGATCAAATGCATGTCTCCTCTTTAGTGGGAGGTTATTGTTACAAGATGTAACAACTGTTCTTCTATTCGCATTCCTATTTCACTTATGTAAGATTTATTACCATAATGGTGGACTGACTTTGGATAATAGGTCAGCACTCTAAGTTTTTCTGCTGTGCATTAGTAAACATGATCATGAGATAGAGAGAGAAGAAGAAGAAAGGAAAGAGGTAGGAAAGGAGAAGGATGAGGAGTGGGAGAAAAAGAGGCAGAGTGAGTTGAGAATCTACAAAGTACATTAGAAAAATAAATAATTGTATAGTATAAATAGCATCATTTAAGTCACTCTAAACAGGCATTATATTTAACAAATAATTGTTGAAAATCTTACCATGAAAATGATAGAATATGAAAAGTAAATTTTCTGCTTCTTCCACAAGGTCTAGTTCATCCTCATTTCCCAGCTCATAGATTACAGACTTGAAAAATAATGTAATAGTTAATTTAGGCTTCTGTAAATTTTTGGTGGATGAGGATACAGAATCAAAATAATTTTCTAGGAGGATCCAAAATGGTGGGCCAGAGGGAGGCAGTGTCCTGTGTCACTCCATGAGCCGGGTGTCAAATAGTATGAAGACTGCTTCTTTCAGAGTAATAAAGGACCCCTCCACAGGTGCTCCTGTGCAGGAATCATGGCCACTGTGCCACGCAGGGCCCCAGCCTCAGCATTGAACAGGACTCCCAGCTCCTGACTACTCACCCATGCAAATCTCAAGGGTGCCTTAGTGGGACCACAACATTAGTATCAACACAGAATTCCCAGACGCCACTGCCATGCAGGACACTCAGCAGCTACCCATGCTCAGGAACTCCAGCCGCCACTCCCTCCCGTGTGGTGTGGACCAATATAGGACTACTCCAGTCGCTTCAATCTTGGGACTCAGCAACTACTGCCACGTTAGCCACCGGTGTGGTAGCCTGCATGCACCTAGAGACATCACACAGGAACTAAAGACAACCAACAGCCACAACACTGCACAACACAGAGCTCATCTGTGGAACACATTGCACAACCCCATCACATGGCTCCTCCATCTTACCCAATACCCCATGGCTGAAAGCAGCCCTCCTTCTTGGGTCACCTCTATCACCATCTTCGGTTGGGATGACTACCAGTTTGGAACACTGGATAGCCAGGAGAGGTATTGGAACCCAGCAGGGACCCTATAAGCCTATAGGGTAAAATGGTAATGCCTCTGATCTGCAGTGTTAGAATGGAAGACACAGGATCAACATGAAAAGACATGGAAAGAAAGTAACCGAAACAAATCAAGATATTACATTATTAAAATTGATGGCCATAACAGCAAAAGAAATGACAGAGAAAGCGTTCGAGATATACAAAATTAAAATGTTCTGTGAATTAAAGAATGAAATAAGACAGCAAATACAGGCAGCAAAATATTATTTTGATAAAGAGCTACATAAGCAAATACAGGAAGCAAAAGATTGCTTCAATAGGAAGATAGAGGTCCTAAAAAAATAAACCAAACAGAAATCTATGAAATGAAAGAATCAATAAATCAAATGAAAAGTTCAATTGAAAGTATCACCAATAGATTAGATCACTTGGAAAACAGGAACTCAGATAATGAAGAAAAAATATATTATCTTGAAAAGAATGTAGACCGCACAGTGAAGATGGTAAGGAACCATGAGCAGAACATTCAAGAATATGAGATAGCATAAAAATACCAAATCTAAGAGTTATTAGGTAGAGGAAGGCATAGAGTTCCAAACCAAAGAAATGAACAATTATTCAATGAAATAATATTTGAAAATTTCCCAACCATGAAGAATGAATTGGAAAACCAAATACAAGAGGCTTACAGGACACCAAATGTACAAAATCACAAGAGGTCCACACCAAGTCAAGGAATGAAAATTCCTAGATACAATATAAGGAGAGAATTTAAAAGCTATGAGAGAAAGGAATCAGATTACATATGGGGAAAACCAATTAGATTCTGTGCAGATTTTTCAACCCAGATCCCGAAAGTCGGGAGACCCTAGACCAACATATACCAAGTTTTGAAAGAAAATGGATGCCAACCAAGAATCTTAAATAAAGCTTTAGATTTGACTATGAAATAAAAACCTTCCATGATAAACAAAAGTTAAAAGAACTTACAACAAGAAAGCCCACACAACAGAGCATCCTCAGCAAAATATTCCATGAAGAAGAAATGAAAAACAATGAAAATCAGCAGAGGGATGTATTACACTAAAGAAAAAACTTATCAAAGGAGAAACCAAGTTAAGTTAAATAACAAAAACAAAAATGGCTGGGAATGCAAATCATGTCTCAATAATAATCTGAATATTAATGACCTAAACTCACCAATAAAAAGTCACAGAGTAGAAGACTGGATCAAAAACAAACAATCTGCTGCCTTCAAGAGATTCATCTCATACGAAAAACACCCACAGACTAGAAAAATCATACCACTCACATGTGTTGCAGAAGCAAGCAGATGATTCCATCCTAATATTAAATAGATTTTAAACTAAAGTTAATCAAAAGGGATAAAGAAAATCACTTCATATTGCTTAAGGGAACCATACAACAGCAAGATAACAATTATAAATATGTATGCCCAAACAATGGAACATCTATGTTCATCAAACAAACTCTTCTCAGGTTCAAGAGTCAAATTGACCACAACACAATAATTCTGGGTGATTTTAACTCCTCTTTCACAACTGGATAGATCTTCTAAACAAAAGCTGAACAAAGAAATTAAACTTTCACCATTGAACATCATGTTATCCCTTGGACTTTAATATGGTATTCTTTATTATGTTGGAGTAGTTTTCTTCTGTTCCTAAATTCTTCAGTGTTTTTATCACAAAACATTGTTAAAGTTTTTCAAATGCTTTTACTGCATTGATTGGTGATCATGAGGTTTTTCTTTTACTCTATTAATATGGCAAATTATGTCAATTGCTTATTGTATGCTTAACTATATTTTCATTCCAGAAACAAATCTCACTTGATCATGAATATCCTCTTATGATGCTGCTGAATTCAGTTTGTTAATATTTTCTGGATGATTTTCCCATCAATGTTAATGAGGCATATTGGTATATTTTCTTTTCTCTTTACAGTTCTTTTTCTAACTTTAATATGAGTTAAGAAATTTCTCCCAACTCAATTTTTTGGAAGAAATTTTTGGCAGATTGATGTTATTCTTCTTTAAATTTTGTAGGATTTACAGGTAAAATTCCTAATCATTCCAATGTTGTAACTTAAGATCTTTTCAGGCTTTTTCTGTTTATGTATCGTCCATGTGTATATGTGTATCTTTTTATCTAGTTCATTTGTATATATGCCTGCTTTTAAATGTCTTCATTTCCTCGAATCTCACCCCTTATTCTTATCAACACCTTTATTACTCTGTTGTGTTCCTCAATCAGCAATATCTTGCCCCAGATTTATGTGGGATTTTGAACTTCTACATTCTTCATGAGCTGGGCCCAGCTGGTTTCCATGACTTCCTTTAGTCTTGCCCTCTGGGCTCTGAGGTAGGCTTCACAAAGAACAGTCTCAAGTAGTGTACATACATTGCAACAATCCAAATCTGTTTCCATTCTGCTCTCTGCAGTTTGTAGGAGGAAATTGGGGCTTGGTTTCTGCATTCCCCAACCACACCGCATCATAAAATTATTATTCATGTAGATTACTTGAACACACTATTTTTAAAATATTTATTCAACTAATATATAGTTTTGAAATAGTTTTTGATAGCCTATTTGATTTTTCTTTAAAAAATCAATGTTAGAAAATGTAAAATTAGTTCCAGTCCTCACTTTGTTTCTTTTAGGAATCACTTATGCAGATTTCCCAAAAAATTCCAGATCTGATATGTACCCTTAATAGAACATTATAGAGACTAGTATTTTCTGTGCTTAATGTGCTTGAATTTTTAGCTAATTTCTAACCTACTGGATCAGAGTATGAAACCAGAAAGCTTTTAAAAGCAAGATGCTAATTGACAAGATGAGTGGGAGAAAAGGAGAGTTCATGTGCAAACAACAGAGATCATTTTCTAAGAAAAATAATCCCAAGGATCTTCATGCCTGATGGTGATGAATAACAATATTTTAAAGATTTAAACTTATGGTGATTAAGAAGGAAGTTAAGTTAAGCAGAGGTCAAATATTACTATGTACTTAATTATATACTAAAATTTCTTTTAAAATCATACTACTGATTAATTATTCACTAGCACTGAAGGTTTTATTACTACTTTACATAAAATTGCTCTTGACATCTCATCTAAGATGAAATTAAAAGAAGTATATAAAATAATTTTTCAAGCAATTTAATTTTGATTTTTTTTTACATGCTTTAGTTTAGATCTGGAATGTTTCCCTGAGGACCCATGCATCAAAAAATTGGTCTCCAGCTTGACACTATAGAGAGGTAGTAAAACCTTTAAAAGCAGGGACATATGGGATGTGACTCAGTGCAAGAGTACTTGCTGCACAGACATGAGGCCCTGGTTTTGATCCCCAGCAGGGAAAGGGAAAAAAAATAAAAAGGAGATGGAACCCAGTGGGCTGGGTTTGGTCACTGGGGATGAGCCCTCAAAGGGGATTGTGGGGCATAGGTCTGTCATAGTTCTCACATTCCTCTCTCTTGTTTGTCTACTAGCCTTCAGAGAGGCGAGCTCTTTGTGCCATGTGCCCACACTATGATGCTCGGTCTCTCCTATGGTTCAACAGCAATGGGCCAAAAGACCATGATCTAGAACTATGAACCAAAATAATGAAGCTTTCTTCTTTTTAATTGTTTATATCAGGAACTGTTTTGCATCACAGGTGCAATAAGGAACATAATGTGCATGAATGTGTGTGTGTGTGTGTGTGTGTGTGTGTGTGTGTTAGTTTCCTCACTTGTCAGAATTTTCTTTAATGGTTTCATATAAAAACTTTTACAATATTTATTTAGGTACTTATCTCCCATAATATAAAGCTAAGGAAGTAATCAGAAGATATTTTAAATTATGGTTTTAAATACTCAGTTTTTCTAGATTAGTAAAAACCACTGATATTCAACCTTTTTTCAGTTAGGTATTGATATTCGGAAATGGGTTCTTTTAATCAGTTTTTTTTTTTTTTTTTTTTCACTGCTGTGTCTAAAGGATCTGACCAGAACAACTGTAAAGAGGAAAAGTTTATTTGAGGGCTCTCGGTTTCAGAGGTCTTAGTCTACAGGACAGCTCCATTTCTCAGGGTTCCAGGTAAGACTGAACTTCATGGTAGGAGAGGGTGGCAGAGGAAAGCAGTTCACATTACAGTGATCAAGAAGCAGAGAGAGTAATCCCACTCTCCAGATAAAAATATATAGACCAAAGACTTGCTCTAATTTCCACCTCCTCCAGCCACACCCTAGCACTTCAGTTATCAGTCAGTTAATCCCTATAAGGTGATTAAATCACTAATTGGGTTAAGACTCTTACAGCCTAATCATTTTTATCCTTAAGCTTCTTGCATTGTCTTACATGTGAAAATTGGGGGACACCTCTCATCCAAACCATAACAATGGGTCATTGTGAATTTTCAAGATATTTACTATCGCATCATATTTTCATTATAATAACAGATTTCTCACACTTAGAGTAGGGAATAAATGCAATGATTTTTTCCTTAGGAACTTATAATTAATTTATTATATTTACACAAACTCCTACTTTTCCCCCTAAAACACTTACATCATTAAATTTCAACATTAAAACATATATGTTAATTTTATCTAAACTAAATTATATTTAGATGAGTTTGTATTTATGCTTCTTTAATCCACTTGTATACTTATTATTTGATCAACAGAACATTAGCTAATGATTTTCAAGGATAGGACTATATGACTGGGCTTTTTATGAAACTATTAACTTTCTTTTTAACTATCTTGATTATTTGAATGTTAATCACTTTAATCAATCTACCTTATTCAGTTGTCAAAGGAGCCATATTTTGGAAAGAGCTAGAATATATTTAAAGGAAGCTGCAATATAAATGGAATATTATTCATAAGGTTCTAGATATCTATGTAAACAATACAAAAAAATTACATGTAATATATCCTAGAAAATAAATAACTACATATAGAAAAAGGAATATTGTGATAAAGTAAATGATTAAAAACTATCATTTCCACATTTTGTGCCTTAGATCACTTTCACCACTACACTCACAGGTACCAGTTCAAAAAAAGGGATTTTTTTTTCATAATATCTTTATTTGAGCAAAAGAAAATACATAAAAGGAGGAGATATTTATAATTCCTGTTATATAAAATTATAGAAAACATGAAGTTGGATGGGTGTGGCAGGAAGAGTTCTTTTTTTGATTGTGGCAGTGATGTTCTCAGAAGTATGCATGGATATGTCACACTTAATCAAATGTAAATAGAATTATACCTCAAAAACAGTTACAATATAAAATCACTGGTGAGGGATGGATCCAATCTTGGTGTGATTACCAAATTAATTTTTTATTATTTTTTATTCTAATTTGTTATATATGAGAGCAGAATGCATTACAATTCATATTATACATAGAGAGCACAATTTTTCATGTCTCTGGTTGTACACAAAGTAGAGTCACACCATTCGTGTCTCAATACACATATTAGGGTAATGTTGTCCATCTCATTCCATAGACTTTCCTATCCCAATGCCCTCTCCCTCTCCCTCCTTTCCCTTTGCTCTTTCTAGAGTTCATCTAATCCTTCTTTGTTCCCCCAATCCCATTATGAATCTGCATCCTTATATCAGAGAAAACATTTGGCATTTGTGTTTGGGGATTGGCTAACTTCAGTTAGCATTATTTTCTCCAATTCCATCCATTTACCTACAAATGCCACAATTTTAAATATTCTCTTTTAACTCAGACTAATGTTCCATTGTGTGTATGTACCAAAGTTTCCCTATCCATTCATCTACTGAAGGGCATCTGGGTTGGTTCCACAATTTAGCTATTGTGAATTGTGCTGCTATAAACATTGATATTGTTGTGTCTCTAATTGTTAGAGATGTTGAACATTTTTTCATATATTTGTTGATTGATTGTATGTTCTCAACTGAGAATTGTCTGTTCAGGTCCTTGGCCAATTTATTGATGGGGTCATTTTTTTTGTTTGTATGTTTGTTTGTTTGGTGTTAAAATTTTTTAGTTCTTTATGTATCTTAGAAATTAATGCTCTATATAATGTAGATGTGGTAAAAATTCAGCAAATTAGCAGGATATAAAATCAACACCCACAAATCAAAGGCATTTCTGTACATTAGTGACAAATATTTTAAAAGGGAAAGGAAGAAAACTACCCCATTTACAATAGCCTCAAAATAAAATAAAATACTTGGGAGTCACCTTAATGAAAGTGGTGAAAGACCTCTACAATGAAAACTATAGAATGCTAAAGAAAGAAATCAAAGAAGTCCTTAGAAGACGGAAATATCTAACTTGCAATTAGGCAGAATTAATATTGTCAAAATAACCATGCTACCAAAAGCTCTATACAGATTTAATGCAATTCCAATGATATTCCTCATAGCAATAGAAAAGGAAGTCATGAAATTCATCTGGAAAAATAAGAGAATCAGAATAGCTAAAGCAATACTAAGCAAGAAGAGTGAAGCAGGTGACATCACTATACCAGACCTTAAACTATACTACAGAACAATAGTAACAAAAATAGCATGGTATTAGCACCAAAATAGATTTGTAGATCAATGGTACACAATAGAGGACACAGAGACAAACCCACATAAATACAGTTATCTTATTTTAGACAAAGGTGCCAAAAATATACATTGGAGAAAAAAAACCAGCCTCTTCAACAAATGGTGCTGGGAAAACTGCAAATCCATATGCAACAAAATGAAATTAAACCCCTATCTCTCACCATGCACAAAATATAACTCAAATTGGATCAAGGACCTAGGAATTAAACCAGAGACCTTGCGCCTAATGGAAGAAAAAGTAGGCCCAAATCTCCATCATGTTGGATTAGGCTCCCAACTTTCTTAATAAGACTCCAATAGTGCAAGAAGTGAAATCAAGAATCAAATAAATGGATGGATTAAAACTAAAAAAGTTTTTTTCTCAGCAAAAGAAACAATCAGTGAGGTGAATAGAACACTCACATCTTGAGAGCAAGTTTTTACCACACAAACATCAGACAGAGTGCTAATCTCTAGCATATATAAAGAACCCAAATTAAATTTTGAGTGAGCATTAGTCAGTCCTAGAATGCAGCAAATCTACCACATAGTAATCTTGAAAGCCAATGTAGGCAGTTTTTTGTTTTGTTTTGTTTTGTTTTTAGAGGGGGAGAGAGAGAGAGAGAGAGAGAGAGAGAGAGAGAAAGAGACTATTTTTAATATTTATTTTTTAGTTTTTGGTGGACACACAATTTTTATTTTATTTTTATGTGGTGCTGAGGATCGAACCCAGCGCCCGTGCATTACAGGCAAGCACGTTACCACTTGAGCCACATCCCCAGCCCCATGTTTTTTTAATTTATATATTTTTCTCTCTTGAAATTCATTAATATTTTTTCCTACCATGTCTAAATTGCCATTAATTCCATTTAGTGTTTTTCATCCAGCAATTTAATTTTATTTTCTATACGTTCAATGTTTTTTTCATTTTTATATCTCTCATGTCACTCTTTAACAAATTTAATCATTGTTCTGACTTCCTCTATGGAATATGATTATTGCAGTTTAATTTATAATAATTCAAATTTAATATCCCAATTTCAATTTAATGTTTAATTTCCTATCCTCTAATTCTAACATCTGTCCATTTTGAGTTAGGTCTTGTTGGTGAATTGTTTTTGTTGTTTTTTCCTGTTTCTGATTTTGTTTTGTTTTGTTTTATTTATTTATTTATTTGTTTGTTTGTTTGTTTTGGATGCCTGTGACTATTTAATGACATGGGGAAATGTAAATATTGTTAATGGATATCAGATTGTTATTTCTATTAATATTCTTTATCTTTTGTTCTTGAATATGGTATGTTACTTTGACTGAATTTGATTTTGCTTTTGTGATTTGCCAGGTGGGATCAGATAGCCTTTAGAGTTTAGTGAATTACAGCTGATTTCTGAGTTTAGTCCTTTCTGAGCACTCTACCTAAAGTCCCATTAATTATGTTTTTTTCAGTCTGATGGGAACAAGACTTATTTTTGGCCATAGGGAAAATCTGGATAGAATACCTTTTTTATTTTTCAAATGGTACTTTCCTTAGCTACAAGAAATTTCTTCACCTTTGTGAACTGATAAATATTTACATGAGTTTTTGAGGAGAACTCTGGATATCTGGAGCTGGCCCTTTGTGCAGGGGTTTCCTCTCTAGTCCTGAGAGAGCTAATTACCCCTACTTCCATGTATTGTCAATTCTACTTCTCAAACTCTCAGAAAATGCCAGAAGCTGACTTTTTCTGAGAATCTTGATGGTTTTGAAGCATCCTGCACAGCTACCTTGTGGACTATCTGTAGGAACTTATTTGATGTTCTTTTCACAATTAGACTTATATTATGGGTCTGTGAGTAGATCACAGGAAAGTGCAGTTTTCATCACATCACATCAAGGTTATATACTTTCAACAGGAGTGATAACTGTGGATGTTAACCTTGATTGCCTGGCTGAGGAAGCTTTTTCAGATTTTTTTTTTTTTGTAAAGTTACTTTTTCTCCCTCTTTCCATATTGTGGTTTTTAAAGAAACCTGCATTTGCATCCCATAATAAAGGAGTGGATTTTTATGTTCCACCTCTCAAGGGCAGAGTATCTGCATAAAATATTTGTAATTTCTTTGTGCTAGAGATTTGCCTGTTTTCCCATTTATTCATTTACATTGTGTGCTCTCATGGGCATTTATTTCATATTTCTTATCCAATAGTATGTTATGTATTTTTTGCTCATATTGTTTCAGCTTGGACCACTGGGGACTCTTTCAATTGTTTTCTCTATCTCTTTTGTATAGAAGTTAATTAAAAAAGAACAACAATATCAACAAAAAAAGTTTCTTATTTTCTTTTACTATAAGATGTTCCAAGTCCAGATTATATATTTTATGCCCAGCCTTAGAATCAGACATTTCTCCAAGGAGTCCTGGTTTCCTGTATTAAAGATTGTTATTAGAAACCAATAAGTGGACACTCACTGTGCTAATTGGTATTTTGTTAAGATTGATTCTAGGCCCTTTCAGCTGAAAAAATGAGTAATTTTATTTGTATGTACTCATCAGTATGTATACATATACCTACAAATATTTCTATGTAATTATTGGTATCTATGTTAAGCTATGCATGACTTCATTCAGATGTTGCTAACTGTTGCATTTACAATGTGGATCATTCTAGTTTTCTTCTTTTAGTTATCTGTAATAACTGAGAAAGCTAACATCCACCATCCATTTTCTTAACTGTTCCAGTTAAGTATGCATGCAAGAAAGTATCAAAATTGTTAACTCTTTGTGAAACAACTTTAGATAGCATGATATGATGATTCTACACACCACTTTTACTTTTAGTCTTGCAGATTCTACTCATGTCCAAAATTATTTAAGACAGCATATTTACTACTCACCTCCTTCACTGAGGTTATTACATCTATTTATATTGCAGTTAGATAGTATTCTCATATATTGTATTTCATTAG